>NC_057761.1:37292708-37592708 GCF_010389155.1 Erigeron canadensis | reverse complement strand
CCTTGGTGAGGTTGACCTTCCTGCAATCGTTATTCTACCTCTAAGCCGGCTACCATGAGTACAACGCCCCAAGTAGCGGCGGTGGTCATTATTACCATCCCTACTTGGAATCCTGTCAGTATGGATGTCCTGAGAATGTTCACTGCTCACAACAGACCTCAGTAAACACATATTATTACCCCTTCGTCGTTTTGATAATCGGTGGCGTAAGTCTGACTGATCAAACTGATCTGGGCTGTCATCTGTGGGGTACCAATTCCTTCCAAAATTATAGTCTTCACTGGCATACCCTTCCATATTATATAATTCATTATCATATAGTCCGGGATACATATCTCGGTCAGCATCATAGTCAACCCGCCAAGCCATATCATCAGATGTTCTGAATTGTTCTTCATTAGGGTAATAATCATGTTGTTCGGGATACATATCTTGGTCAGCATCATAGTCAACCGGCCTACCCATATCAAAAACAGATGTTCCGAATTGTTCTTCATTAGGGTAATATTCTGAAGCTCTGACCTCCGTACCCATAAGAACATCAAAACCAGAGCTTGGCTCTCTTGAACATTCGTCAGCATCTTTTCCATTCACATGGCCGTTATCAAAAGTATGATTAGTCTCGTAAACACCATGGTTAAACCTTATGACCTGGAATTCATTAACAGACTGTTGACTTTCTGCTCTTGGATATTTCCTCTTCCCCGGAAATTGACCTCCATCTGTTGGCTGACTTTTCAACTTGGACCATCTTCTAGGTCCAGTAAACTCACTATCATTATCAGAACTACAAGAACCTCTGTAGTTTCTTCTCTCATTATTGAAATCATCAATTTCTCTACTCTTTATATTGTCTCTAAGCCTGCTATGATTTAATGATGTGTGTAGCACCCTTCCAGGTGAGTATCCCTGTAAGATTGACCTTCCTGGACTCGGTATTCTACCTATAAGCCGCTTACTAAGGGAACAAGGCTCCAAAGAGCAGCGGTGTTCCTGGTTACCGTCCCTACTTGGATACCTGTCAGCATGGATGTCCTGAGGATGTTGACGGCTGCCAACAGACCTTAGTCCACCAACATTATTACCCCTTCGTTGTGTTGATGACCGGTGGCGTAAGTCTGACTGATCAAACTGATCTGGGCTGTCGTCTCTGTGGTACCCTTTTCTTCCAAAATTGTAAGATTCTCTATGGTCCTCCTTGGCGTACCCTTTCTTATTATAGTGGTCATAATCATGTTGTTTGCGACACATATCTTGGTCAGCATCATAGTCAACCGGCTGTCCCATATCAATATCAAAACCAGGGCTCGGCTCACTATACTTTCCATCTTTTCCATTCATACCATTGTTATCATAAGTATGATTAGTCTCGTAAACACCATGGTTAGACTTGATGACCTGGAATTCATTGACAGCAGTAGGTGGGTTAACATTGGCAGGTATGTTGTGGGCATCATTTCTTGTGGGCATTCTGGACACTTTTTTTCCATGAGAAGGCAGAGACTCGGGCTTTTGAACGCTTTCTTGTAGAGTAAACTTTTGCTCTTGTATGGAGTTCTCCCGAACCACGGAAACCATATTTGAAGGCTTGGTGACAGGGTTAGGTGACACAGGTTGCACCGGTTTGTTATTGTATATGGTTGGTGGCCCATGCAAGAAAGGGCATAAGTGTCCTTTTAAACAGAAACCTGTTTGGAAGAAAATGCAGGTAACACCTTGTTTTGCAGGCACTATTGGAGCCTGAGGTACAGAAGGTCCTACAGGCTGAAAAGAAGCAACACAAAATAATAACCAATTATGAGGTATCCTCTATAAGCGAACAATACTTCTAAGGCCAAGATCAATTCTAAAAGAGAAAGAACAAGACTAATAAGAATACTTACAGGATGACGAAAAGCACATTTTGGATTGTGATTTAACCAATAATAGCAATCCCTGGGGTTGAGCTGTGCAATGTCGCTATGTCTATACTCGCACTCACTTCCCTGTTAACAGAAAGTAAGAAGGAAGAGTTTATTTAGATGATACAATAATGTGTTAAGTCAATGTTAATATCTAAGAACACCAATGAATTAATATTATGCACCAGTAGATCATGAAACCATTGGGTCAGATGTTACATAACCATATTTAAAAAAAAAAGATTAAACATGGTCTAATGTGATTATGTGAAGACGATGCAACTAGAGTGACAATACCTTTTGCATGTTTGAAAAGTACACTATTTATGTTAACCAGATGATTATAACCAGATGATCATAACCATATTTAAAAAAATATCAAACCTGTTCTTGCTCCTTCTTTACATATACCTTTGTCATCTTTGAGAAAGAATCAGCATCAGCAACAAAGAAACAATGTCGTTTTCTTGCATCACAGACTAGTTCTCTCCATAGGGGTTCACTTTTAACCAGAGTCCTTTCGTTGCCAAGTATCCAAAGACAGTGTCTGCATAAAAATAAAGACAAAGACATACTATGTTAGCTTAAATAACAAGCCATCAATAAAAAATCAAATATATAAAAAGCCTCGTTCAATACCATACCGAGCTCGGGTCAAGGCAACATTCATTCTTTGTAAGCTAGATACAAAGCCAACAGATCCACACTCATTAGATCTTACAGTAGATAAAATAACTATGTCTTCTTCTCCACCTTGAAACCCGTCAATTGACTTCACCTTTACTGAAAATCCATCAAGTTTCTCGTATTTGCAAGCAAGTTTTTCTTGAATTGTTGCAACTTGAGCAGCATAAGGAGATAAAACACCAATGCTAAGCTTCTCTTTGGATTTATGGCAGGCTACAAATGTTAAAAAGTGATAAATAAAAGTTAAGTATGACCATGTAGATCAGTAGATGGAGATGAAAATGAGTTCACATAACAAAAAAATGATCCAAAATGAGAGAAAACATTTTAGATAACAGACGCAAATAACCAACAACAAAAAAACGGGTAAACCATTTGATCCAAGGGTGTGCAAATGACGGAATATATTGTACACCTCTAAAAAGATTCTGCACTATTTTAATCACAAGAGCCGCCTCAACCATATTTCTTTGACTCTGTCCATTATCATCCTTTTCTTCTTTTCCACCTACAACATTTATAAACGAATATGGGCCAAACATTGGTCCTGGCAGATATTGCTTCACGTAGTTATTAGAAGTCACATTTTCTGCATTGAGGATCCGAGACTGATAGAACTTCCAATTTGGGAAAAAACTTATTGAAGGATGCATTCTGTATTGAACATTAAGAAGATGTTTAGGATAACCCAAAGAACTTAATCTTTCAAATAAACTTCTTCCAAAGTGAGATCCACTAGAAACCTGTCAACAAACATTAACACAATCTGAATATATCGTAAAAGTATATAGAAGGGGATAAAAACTCTTAAGGATTAAACACTTTACCTTGCTCTGAACCATTGCAGGTAGTTGACGCTCATCGCCAATGAGAATAACATGCTTTATTCCGAGAAGTTGAAGAGGAATGGTCGACTCAGCCTCTTTCAACTGGGCAGCTTCGTCTATGACCAACAGGTTCAGAGGCGCCGTTATAGTGGTACACCCCAACTTGTAGGAATTTGAAGTAGTACAGAATATTAGAGAAGCTTTTCGTAAACAAAAATCCTTAATCACATATTGCTCCAAAATACTTGGAAGACCAAGTTTGTCCAGAGATGTCTGCAGATCTTTCAGTACATAACAAGAAATCAATATGAGAAGACTAATGGTAGACATGCCACCAAACTTAGCATCATCATCATCTTCTTCGGAAACCAAATTCTCTTGAAACAATACCGATTCAAAAGAACCTAAGATGTTCAAAAGAGAGACCATACTTTGAAAATTATCTTCCTTCATGAAACTCCTCGGAATATGAGTGCAGAATGTAATGATGCACCTTATGAGTGGAGGAGCGGTAGATTTGAATCCATCACGCAGGAATTCAATGAACGATTTGACTTTCACCATATTGGTTTTCTTCTTCTTTTTCTTTTCACTTGTAACTTGTTGTTCTGAGAAGAATACATTTTCAAGATTCTCTTGGTATTGAGATAGACAATCTTCAAGTAAATCAATCATAGACGTTATGCAATGCTTCCACCCTGTACCTGTCCCAAGACACTCGATAAGCTTGCTAACCCGATTCTCTAGAAAAATGTCTCCAATGCCTAAGTCAACCTTAGACCTCTCCATGTTGCCAAACATAAGCACATCCCCAACTGGACAAAAAGAATCACCACTTGCAGTTCTAGTTTGAAATGATTCTCTAAACAAGTTTATCACACGAGAGGCTAGTTGTACTATAGCAACATTCGTGGGAGCGCAAGTAAGCACTCTGTGATTCCTTTGTAAAAAGAGAAATAACATCACACTTACTGTCGTCGTTTTCCCTGTGCCAGGGGGTCCCCATATCTGTTCTACAGAATAATTGTGCCTACATTCAGTTTTGTTTATTGAAGCTATGACTGCTGCTGTTTGCGATTCATTAAGCTTAAGCAAGTGTTCTCGACCAATATTGCAAGACAAAGGTTCACTAGGACCGATAGAACATATAACACAGTTCTCTTTAACCTGATGTAAACAACATTTAATTTCCAAAGTAAATTGATGCTATTACATAAGTTTACAGCAGAAGACTCAAATTCAATGAATTAAAAGACTTCAACAGACTTCTTACCACAGAATCAGTAGCAATAACCGACTGAATGATATTCATATTTCCATGTTCGTGCAACGAATTCCAGGTTCTTGTCTGGCTTGTAATATTCATCAAGAAAACAACAAACATACCTTTTTGATACTTAATGTTTTGTGATGTTGTAACCTTAAAATGTTTTAACATGGTACCATCAGCATTTTTACCATCCACATTTTTATGAGCTAGAGCAAAAGCCCATTTTCTTCCCACACGTTGCAAATCAGAAACAGATTTGGGTCTTCCATCCGTAAAAATAAATAAGTCACCAGGTAATGTCCTGTATGGTTCCTTTTTACCATGTTCAGTAGATCTGCTTCTCCAACTACCAAAAGTAACATCATACAGCATTTCACCTTCGTCCTCCCACGAACGTATCTCTGCAAACGGGGCTCTATGCATAATTTTCATAGAAGAAGCCAACTCGGCTCGTGTTTCCTCTAGCAAAGGATAGACAAAAGAGCAAAAATAATGTTCCACAGATTGAAAAGTAAGAGGTATCTCTTTTACCTATAATGGAGCCATCACAAAAAGATTCATGTAATTAAACAATAGCAAGAGTAAAGCTATTCGCAGCATGTGAAAATCCCAAAAAAGTTTGCCATATATTTTTTAACACAATAACAAAATTTTCACATAGGGAAACAACAAGTAATCCAAGAACCACAAACATTTAGCTTTTATATCAAGCTTTTATATCACGTGGGATATATATCCAGAAGGACCAAAATCACCATTGGCACTGAACAACTAAAATTGATTTTTTTTTTTTCTCAATAAGTTATTTGATTATTTCAATTTATACAGCAAAAGAATACCATATCAGCCTTGTACTATGTTTTAGTAGTGTGTAGTACATCTAGTAATTTGTGTGGTGTACAAATCACGTTCCTAAGACAGTATGGTATAAATAATCAAATATATCGATAGGGGACCTTATATAAAAGAACTTTTTTTTTGCAAGAATTATGGATCACGTGTTTTTAAAGCTTATTCACACATGAAATGTAACAAAAGTTCAAGTTATAGAATGAATTTTTTTTTCAAAATCTTCGAAACAGCATTCTGTTCACTTGTGAATGAATGTGTTGACATTTCCGTTCTCATGTGAACAAGCGGCCAAGGTTTAGGTAAAAAAAAAAATTCTACAACATGAACTTTTATAACGTCTCACATATAATTAAATGAGTTTTAAAAATATGTGATCCAATACATAGCTTAGAAATTCTCACCGTTTTTGGAAAAAAGAAAAAAAAAAGAGGTTTTGACAAAAAGGAAAGGCTATATCGATATCAATGCAACACACTTACCTATAATGTATCTAAGATATTAGCGTACACATGGGAGTTTACATGCAAAATCTAGATTGTAAAAATAAGAAGTAACAACCGAAGTGAAAGATACCACTACTCTACAATTATGAAGTGTAAGAAATATTGTTGAATATAGCCCTTGTAATGGGATAAACATTATTCACGTTCACATTCACATTCACAAACTAAAGTGATTTTTCTACTACTAATTAATTTTACTTCCTTTACTACAATTAACATATTGTGACTTTTTTGAGCTTACTAATTATTTTAGTACCCACATATAACCACTAAAATATTGAATCAAAATATTTGAATAAATCAAATTTCATAAAAAAGGCAAAATAGTCACAATAATTAAATAGTGTGGTTAGTTTTACAATTTTGACGATCGCAGCTAGCTAGTTTGTTAAGTTGCCATTTTTTTTTTATGGAATCTGATTCATTCAAAGATTTTGACTGTGTATTTGTGGGTAGTAAAATTATTAAAAACAAATTCATTCAAAAGTTTTGTTATGTTGTGTTTCGACTTAATGTTCCGAAAATTTTTTTATTAAAGAAGGCAAAAAAAAAGTCACAATAAATTGATTGTAGTAGTAGAAAAATCACCTACCTTTAAGAAATCTAAAAAATATAAATTAAGAAACAAAAAAGACCTGGTGGCTATAAAAATCTTGATTAAGTATGTCATCAAGAGACCATGAAAATATCAACTTGGTAATGTCAATAATTTCTTGGCTGTGAGCATCTTCTCCTTCTCCTTCTTCTTTCTTCTTCCCGCCTAAACAATCTTCATCCATCATCCTCTAGCTAACAACACACATTAACTATATATCAGAACTATATATATAAACCACATGCAATATTAAATTAACTTGAATGAACTGATCGAGAATGGATTGTTTAATTAGAAATGAAATTAGGGTTGTTTTTTCTTACAGTCAAAGGAAGTTTAAAAAATCCTGATTTCGAAAAGTATATATTTTGTGTCTAAAAAGACAAAAATGATCTTACCAGTTAACATGCAATGCTTAGATAAGACAGATGTTAAAACTAATAATTATAAATGCAGAGAATATAATGAGTACTGACTGCTAGTAGTGTCAAGTTATTAACCAGTTTAGTTTTCGAGATTTTTTTTACATTCAAGTTCAAGTCTCCTCAACTTCTCCACTTTTTCTTTTCCTTTTTAAACTTTTTTTTAATCTATACTACTATATAAAAATTGAAAAATAATTAATTTTTTTAACAAAATAGCCTAACAATCAGAGGCGGTACCAGGAAAAAATTTCAAAGGGGGCAAAATTAAAAATTCCGTGAAAAGTAAATGTAAAAAGGGGCAAAAAAAATAAAAATACATGACAAAATATTAAAAACCTATAGAAAAATTTTAAAAACTCATTAAAAATTTAAAAATACATGACAAAATTCAAATTTTGAGGAGGGACATTTGCCCCCTTTGCCACCCCTCTAGTACTGCCCTTGCTAACAATTCTCCAAACTATTAGATTATGACATGTGAAAAAATTAAAGTGCAAAATTAAGAAAGATAATTAGTGGATACTATATATCACTTTTTTAAAGTTTTAGGAAGATTTTTAGACTGATTATTAAGAGGATTTAACATTTTTCATAAAAGTTACACATAGTGTTAGTCCAGCAAAGACTCCAGCACAAAACTAGAGTCCAAAAGATTTGTCCAAAATAATATGAAGTTCAGTGACCAATGTACAGTTTAAGTCACTGGAGCTTTACTTCAATCAAGATTTGTCAGAAAACTGAAGACATTCCAGTTGAAGTCGAAGACAACAAACACAACTACAAAATCAGTGTATACCTACAGATTTTCCTACGATAGAAATTCGTGAGCAAATAGGTTACCCGGGTTGAATTTAAAGAGTCAACAAATTTTCACATTTTGTGCCACAGATTTCCCATGAAATGCCCATAAAGCTATACTCATGGAAAATCTGTGAAAATTTAGGCTTTCAACCTTGCTTGTTGTCTCAACTCTCATGTGGTCTTAATGGAACCCAATTTGTTTCCCAATCAATCGTTGGGCCTAACAGGCATGACACGTGTTGCTTAAAAAATGATTCAATCTTGTTTTAGTTTATTAGTAGATATTAAATTTTAATTTTCTATATAAACAAAATATATATACACACGAGAGAATATATAAATATACTACATTAAATATACATATATTTCACACGAGTTTAAATTTAGCAATAATATAATTCATTATCATAAACCATCCATATTATATATATAAATAAATAAATTCCACATTTTAAGTAATATAATAATACTAAAATATCAATGACCATTTCATATTTTATATTTTGATTTAATCTATCGAATAATTGTTATTGTACTAACTAATTAACTAGCGTTTAATCCGGGTATTCTAATTAAAATTTTAAAAACCAAAAACATGTAAATGAAAGTGTATGCAGACTTAATTATTGATATAGTATAACTTGATACTGATATAAAGATAATTAATCAACAAACAAAAAAATACATTAAGAATACTAGTTGCGTTAAAATAGAAAGACAAAATTATATAATTAAAAAGCTGAATTTTTTTTTGTCTCCAATAAAAGATTAAGAATTTTAAGCAACCATTTAATGGGGTTTTATATATATATGACATCATTAATTAGAGAAACATTTTTTTTTAAATTATGTGAGTTTGATATTGTTTTTGAAAATATTTTAAAAGACAATTTTTTTTATTTATTATAAAAAATTCTTAAAAAAAACTTATTTAATTAGTTGAGTTGCAATAAAATTAGGAAGATTTGTTGATTGAAAAAAGTCTTAAATGACTCGTGGAGCAATTATATATTACATCTAAAATGTAATGTTGGTGTCTCTCACATAATTTACTGTAACTAAAAGTACAATTTTACATACATCAAATAGTCAAATACAAGTAATAACAATCAAATAAGTGAACATTTACAAATGCTCAGGTTACAAACTACTTTACAAGATAACATAGTGATTAGACACCCTCGAACAAACACCACTGGAAAATATGATCATCAACACCGACAACACCATCAACCAAACACTACCCACAACCGTCATCAACCTTACAAACCACATCTATTAACAGATATAAGAATAGCTGATATAACTAACTTGAACAATTTTTCACTGTATATGACCAGGGCCGTCCCTTTGGTGGCTCAGATGGTGCTAAGAAGCCAAGCCCATCATTTTTGGGGGCCCACAAATTTTTATACAGTTTGTTCTTTACGGTGTTAGTATAAAATCTGAAATATTGGTGTCTACAAAAAGACGTGGGCTATTATAGACAGAAAGAAAAAAAAGCCCATGGACTTTGAGGTCATAACCTGACATCCAAGTCATAACCTGACATCCTCTCTTTTACAAAAAACGCCAATTGGCAATTCATTCATTCCTTATTATATATACACTATTAAATACAATTATAAACCCATTTGTTGTCAAGTTGCAGCCGTACGTCCTTAGCAGCTAGTTCGACTTTTTTTTAGCAGCCTAGCAGGTACTATTATTCAAACCTAAATAGCTATAATTTGTTATTTAATTATGTATTAATTTAAAAAAATATATAGCTTAGTTAGATTTTAATAAAGTGTTGATCGACGACTTTGCTTCAAAAAAATGTAAAGAGAGCTGCACGATTTATTTAATAATATAAACTAGGTTTTTTTTTTTTTTTTTTTTATCATACTTTGATTTTATTGCCGAAAATGTTTATCGTCATAATGTTATGCCTTTACATTTTATTATCGACTTGCTATATTAGAGGCCCATTTTTTATTTTCGAGTCAGACCTCGAAATTTTTTTACATTTTTGGAAACGGCACTATATATGACACGCTAAGCAATTCATGTTTCCTTTCGATCATGAAGAATATAATTGTTGACACAAGGTAACCTGAATTCGCATTTCAAATTGTTTGTGTAAATTCTGACAAATTATTATTATACACAAAAGGTATAGTATAACACAACTTATGATGATATCTATAAATAACTTAATCCCGTTATAACGCACGAGTTATGTTTTTATTTTCTGTTTCCGCAACAGAGTGTGGGTAAATTAACTAGTTACAAGCTAAAAGACAATTGAACAATGAGACTATTTTGTGTTTAAATTAAAAGGCGAACAACTTGATAGAAGCAATTGTTGGCCGGGTCAATTTTGCTTCCACTTGAGCTACCCAAAGGCCCAAAGTTTAGAAATCCAAAAGCTGAATCCAACAATAGTAGAGTAGTTTTGCTTTTACCTTGAATAAATATTGAGAATTTAACAAAAAGCAGGAGTAATTTCTCCATACAAAGTTACATACAGACTAAAAACTTCAGATAAAAAAATGAGTTTTTAGAATAATCTTTGCTACTTCTACAAACTACAATCATAAAGTTTTTGCTATAATTTTAAAACCAACAAATATTCAAAAACAAAGGTCATAACCCGTAAGGCCAAAATACGTTGTATCTAAGAGTACACTTCATTCTCTTTCTTTCCAGTGGCATATCCTTCTTCCTCATCTTCAAAATATTCCTCGCCTTCTTCCAAGTTATAGTCTTCCCCATCAATTTGCTCGTAATCATAATCTTCATCTTGCTGATGATCATAACCGTCAAGCTCCTGATCCGGTATTGCATCCTCAACAATGGACTTCACTGTATTCTCCACATCAATTACTTCATTGGTCATAGATAATTCGCCTTCTACAGGCTTTTCTTTGACTTCATTGACATTATTGGTTTTATTTTCTTTCAGGTTATTGTCTTCATTATTCACAGAAGAAATGACGGATCCTCTTTTCTGCTTCAGAATCTCACTTAGAGGCTTTGGCCCTTCAAATGACTCATTGACTTGTCGACTTTCTGCTCTTGGGTATTTCCTCTTTCCCAGAGATTGACCGTCATCTGTTGGATGACTTTTCAACTCTGATGATCTTCTTGTAAGTCCAGTAAACTCACTATCAGTATCAGACCTGCGAGAACCCCAATAGTTTCTTCTCTCAAAATCATCATTTTCTCTACCCTTAATTCTGTCTCTAAGCCTGCTATTGTTTGAGGATGCGTGCGGCGCCCTTCCAGGAGAGTATCTGGACCTATGTTGCCTTCCCCTGTCAGAATCCCTTTCTCTCCTCAAGTTGTTACCCTTCCTTGGTGAGGTTGACCTTCCTGGAATCGTTATTCTACCTCTAAGCCGGCTACTAAGAGAACAAGGCTCCAAGTAGCGGCGGCGGTCATGGTTACCGTCCCTACTTGGAACCCTGTCACTATGGATGTCCTGAGGATGTTCACGGCTGACAACAGACCTCAGAACACCAACATTATTACTTCTCCTTTGTTTTGATAATAATCGGTGACGTAAGTCTGACTGATCATACTGATCTGGGCTGTCATCTCTGGGGTACCGTTTCCGTGCAAAATTGTAAGATTCTGTACGGTCTTCTCTGGCATACCATTCTTTGTTATAGTGGTCATAATTATGTTGTTTGCGATACATACCCCGGTCAGTATCATAGTCATCTGGCTGACCCATATCAAAATCAGACGTTCCGAATTGTTCTTCATTAGGGTAATATTCTGAATCTCTGACCTCCGTATCCACAAGAACATCAAAACCAGGGCTCGGCTCTCTTGAATACTCGTCAGCATCTTTTCCATTCATACCATCGTTATCTAAAGTATGATTAGTCTCATAAACACCATGGTTAGACCTGATGACCTGGGATTCATTCACAGCAGTAGGTGGAGCAACATTGGCAGGTATGTACTTCAGATGCTCCTCCGGTGGTGATGCTACCTTTTTCTCCATAGCAACAAAGCTGCCACCATTTCTTGTGGGCATTCCGGAAACTTGATTCCCATGAGAAGGCAGAGACTCACGCTTTTGAACGCTGTCTCGTTGAGTAAACTTTTGCTCTTGTATGAATTTCTCCGGAACCACAGAAAACGTATTAGAAGGCTTGGTGACAGGGTTAGGTGGCACAGGTTGCACCGGTTTGTTATTGTATATCGTTGGTGGCCCATGCAAGAAAGGGCATAAGTGTCCTTTTAAACAGAAACCTTTTTGGAAAAAAATGCAGGCAACACCTTGTTTTGCAAGCGGTACTGGAGCCTGAGGTACAGAAGGTCCTACAGGAGTTGGAACTTCAGCTTCCAGTAATCCATCAAGAGGCTGGAAAGAAAAAACACAAGATTATAACCACTAATAAAAATACTTCTAAGGCCCGGATCAAAGTGTAAAAGGAAAAAACAGGACTAATTAAAGAATGCTTACAGGATGACGAAAAGCACATTTTGGATTTAAGCAGTTCCCATTTAACCAATAATAGCAATCCCTGGGGTTGACACGTGCAATGTCACTATGGCGATACTCGCACTCACTTCCCTGTCAATAGATGGTATAAAGAAAGAGTTTATTTAGATGATACAATAATGTGTTAAGTCAATGTTAATATCTAAGAACACAATTGAACAATGTGCACCACTGGATCCTGAAACCGTTGGGTCGTGAATTTAGATTTTAGTGACATCAAAGTTTTAATTTGTTGACTGAATTAAAGACACATGAACAAGAATCAAAGTTTTTGCTTCTTCCTAGTTCCTAATTTGATCTACATACCGAATGACTGGCCATGCTTATAGCATCTTCATCAGGGTAGTCACACAAAACTAACTTAAAGGTAGGCACACAACCTAAAGCTATATATCGTTTCCAATCTAAGATTTAAATTAAATAACAAAGTGACAGATACAATATATGGAGTAACACACTAATCAAGAGGTAGCCAAAACAATGACTGCCAAAATGGTATGACGTGTTAGATTCCGATATCAATTTCAAGTCCTAACGCTCCTATGTCATGATCAATTAAGGCAGCCATAAAAAACGAAAGGTATAACTTTGTCGGAAACCAAGATCCGCCCTTTTAATATTTGTCGTTTCTCCAACAAAAACATAGAAACCGGACAAAACCCTAATTCAAATTTTCCTTCTTTTATAATCAATAGTTTAAACAACACCCTTTATCATAACTTGTATACTCTAATACATGACATCAACATTAACCAAAATTTCTTAATTATTAATAAAGAGCCTAACTTTTTACCATAACACCATTCTAAAGCTACTATCTAACAACATATTTCAACAAAAATCACACCTTAACTCTAACAATCTAATCTAATAAAACAACATTAATCATAAAGCATGTCATACTGTCATCACAACTCTCAAAACAATATTCAACTAAAAAAACCTATACATTCATTGATAAACAAAAATTTCAATAAATAAAAATCAAGAAAACGAAAAAAAACACAAATTTATAAAAGATCTAAAACAATATATGAAAAACCAAGAAAAACCCAGAAATTATAATATAAAAAAGAGGGATAAAAATGTAACCTTTTTGCAGGTTAAGGGAGAAGCAAGAAAGTAAACACAATCTGTGTTTCTTTTCAAGAATTCGTCTTCTTCTTGTTGAACAAATTGATTCGTATCGCCACCAACCACCATTGTTAATTTAATTATTAGGGTTCCAAACCAAAAAAAAAGGATATAGGGTTTGTAACAACAGGTATCTTGTTGTATATATATATATATATATATATAATTATTCTTACAAAAACTGTATTATTATTAATTTAGATAAGAATTGATTTTAATGTAACATTATTAATTTAGGGGTATGTTATTGTAATATGGGGGCAAAGAAGATAGCCGCCAAATAGGCGATGAGGTGAACAAGGAGAAATTGAACCCAAAAACAGGATTTGGGTTAAAAAGCCGGAGTTGGATGCATAAAGACATGTGAATATATAAGCAAACAAACATGGGTTTAAGTCGGTCCAATGTTATTAAAACAACATGGGGATTCCTCATAGTTAAGGATATGTCGAACTTTCAATTAAAATCGAAGTTTGAAAATAAGTTTTAACTTTTGATTTTTATTTTTTAATTCGGTGGTTAATATTCTTTTTATTTTATTGAAATTGTAATTGTTTTTAATTTAAGGGGATATTCGAAGAACTTATATTTAAAAAATCTATTTTAGATCATCTTTTTAAGTATAAGACTACTCTGTAAAAACTATATTATTTTAACTGATTATACATTACAATGGAATAGATTCTAAGAAAAAAAATTTCACCAACACACGTCAGTCTAAAACTCGAACTTATTTTAGATAAATACCCGATTACTCAACCAATTAGGTCGGAAGCATTGTCTCAAAACAACAATGTCCCACAATAAGTACTTTTAAAATTTAAGATTTGTGATCAACAATGATAGTATAATATATTTTTTGGTGGTAGATTTTTCAAGTAAATATTACATATTTATGGACGATTTAATTTGATTTTTGATCTAACATTTTTTTATGGAGAATATTAATCATTCTAATTCATTAGTGTAAAAATCCTTTTAATTTATTTGATGGTAACATGTGGAAATTTAAGGGGGATTATAAAAGAGATTAAGTGGATACCACTTGTCACATTCCTAAGGTTTAAGAGGATTTTTAGGTTAATGTTTAGGAGAATTAATCATTTTTCTTTTTTTATATTAACAAGGTTATTTAAATGTAAATAGTATTCTATCCTATAAATAAAAGAGAATGTTAGGGATACACTTGACACTCTTAAAGCCTTTTTGGGCATAAAACTCTCTCATAGTTAATATAATCTATAATGAAACAAGGTAGTATTAGTTAGAGTGATTAGAATAATTTCAATATAAACTAAGTATTATAAATGTTGTACTACTTTGTAATTGCGGAGTAGTGAGATATATATACAAATCATACTTTTCAAAAAAAAAATAGTAATAAATATTTTTGTAAGTTTTGTTATTTAATTATTTAGTTTTATTTTATATTCATATTTTATTTATTCTTATTAACTAGTCCTAATACCCGTACGATATACGGTAGCTATGATTATATCATAAAAAAAAATCGAATATGCCTCATACATGATTCGTGATTATGAAATAAATTGTGGTTAAAATAAACCGATTATCGAAGCTAAGTTATAATAAACAATAATGATAAATATAGGGCTAATTGCACAAAAAGGTCCTGAAGTGGCACGTTTTAGTTATTATGAGGACTATACAATAATTTCGTATAACATAGGGTCTAATGGGTCAAACACCGTTTATTTGGGGGCTTAAAAATACCAGAGAATGGTTTTAGGCCACGTATGGCGGTTTTGTAATATGGACTTGCCACCTAGACTAATTATCATACTCGTTTTTTATTTTACACGGTAAAAAACACACACACATAACATATCCAACCATTTTCCAGAAACCCACCACTTCTCTCTATATCTCTCTCTTTGATAGATATAATCATGTCATATAATTTTGAATGCTACAAAATACACAGAAATACCCACTATCGGATATTGTGATGGTGGTGATGGGTGACCGAATTTTTGTGGTGGTGGTTGTCATTCGATAGGGTGATGAAGGCAGTGATGGGTATGACCGGATCGTTGTGGTGGTGGCGGTGGTAATGGGGTTGACCGGATTTTGTAGTGGTGGTGGTGTTAGGGTGGCTGGATCTTGATGGAGGCGGTGATGTGTGACCGGATCGTTGTGGCCGTGGTGGTGATGGGGTGTCGGATGTTGGTGGTGGTGGTGGTGACTGGACACACACTTTTGAGTTTTGATTATCGGATCCACTGCCGGATCTCACGCACACTTCTTTGTGTTGTTGATTCTTGTATATTTCTTGTAGTATTTTCTTCTTATTGTTTGAATCCATAACAATTGATTATGGGAACATGTGTTTTCTTGTACATTTTTTTTTACCTTCTGTTCTTGTTTATTTTATATTATTATCATATATATATAACGAGGTGAATGGAGTTTTCTAGATAAAGACAACTTTTGCAATCTGGGAATATGGGTTTGGATTTCAAAATTACATCCAGTCACTCATGTTCTAATATAGTATGTATGTATTTAATTTTTGTGAAAATAGGTTTGGGGATTTTGTGTTGGAGTTGATTTCTGTGTTTGATGGGTTTGGGTGCAATATGGTTTCTAGAGACAAGAAATGGTTTTATGATTGTTTAATCGAATTGAATATAGATCCACTTTTTGGTTAGTCTTTGTTTTTCTTTTTTTTTTTTTTTTTTTATGAATGAACATTTCCAATATTAATATTCGTCACATATATATATCCTGTGTATCTATATATTGAACGATAAATTCCGTCAACGCTAGTTATCCTGCCCATTTTTGTGAAGTGGCAATCAAATGTCCACATGGTACAAAACGCCTTCAAAACACACACAAAACCACTGCCACGTAGATTGATTAAAACTAGACAGCGGTTTTGTTCCCTATGTTAATATGGTATTGTCACGATATAACCCACTATATGCGGAAAAAAACGTTGGAACCCAGAATAACAAAAACGTGCCACTTCAGGACCTTTTTGTGCAATTAGCCCATAAATATAATATCTGTTTAGTTAAAGTTTTGGATTTACATTAAATTTTTACAATCACATCAAAATCAGAACTTGTAAGCATAGTGGATGACGACAATTAGCCTTGTGATTTCGGATCGTAAACTCAAACTTTTGAAGTTTTCATGTTAATAACTTATTATAAGTAATAGGAGTTGAAGAATTAAGAAAGAAAAAGAGACAATTTTTTTAATGAGAAAACGATCAATCAAATAAGGTTATAATGTGTTTTGTATATATAAGCCAAGAGTTAGAGTTTAATTATAAGTCTAATAAGTAAATTGAATTTATATACTATGATACACCGAAACTCCAAACAAGTAGGCGTACCCATTTCGGAACAAAAACTTGTACGAAACGTTTCCTTGAAGTTTCCGTATATACCGAAACATTTCTATGAAGTTTCCATACCGTATCTAATTAATATTAGGGTTTCAATGAGTTTATTGTATTCCAAAGACGACTGTCATCTTGCGACTATACATACCCTCAAACACAAACCAACTAAATATACAATTGAGATCACCATCAAGCTTTTTCTATTCCAAAATTGATTAGTAAAAATTCAATCCATGATCACCGGGTCACAATCAAGCATATATTATAAAATTATATATATAATTATACTTAATCTCTCAAATCTCTTTTACTCAAACAAATTTTTATTTTTTAAATATTTTTATTGCCGTATCTTTGCCGTACCCGTATCCTAAATTTTTTAGTTTTGCCGTTTCCCGTTCCCGTATCGTTCCCGTGCCCCTTTACCATATCCGTTTCGGTGCTATTTAGTTTATAGACAATTAACAAGCTAATTTAATAAAATAAATAAGTTAAAAGGACATTTGTCGATCAAAGATTACGGCACGTATCGTTTCAAGTACATCTCAATCATGTTTTAGTTTATGCCAAATATTATTTAGGTCTCCAGGTTCGAAAAAATGTGAAAATTTAGCTATTTGATATAAAAAAAATTTAAGTCTTTAAAAAAAAAAAGGATAACATAAATAAAAATAAAACTAGTAGGCTGATAGCTAGTAAAGGGCTGCAATTTAAGCAACATGGTTACTATCTATTAAACAATATACTACTATATAAAAATTATACTTCTATGTTAAAAAGTTTACAATTTTAGAACATAAAATTACCATTTTACTCTTAATTAATTAACTTATACAATCATTCCATGACCTTTAAAAGATATATTCATTATCCCTAAAAATCAAATATCTTTGTATCAATTATCTATACCAATTGACGTCGACGCCATCACCATACGTCGATGCCGTCACATCATAACTAATGTTATCGTCGCCGCATTGTGCGGATACCATGCTCGGCTATTAAACAATAAATAGGTTTGCAATTAGGATAATCTAATTAATAATGAAAATAACAATAAAGGTAAATTGGTTGATAACTTTATAACAAGAGTCAATGATTCTCTAAAGAAATTCATAATATGCATGGTTGCCACATCATAGCCATGTCACCATTGGCCTGACTTTAATCTCCATTCTAAATGTTGCTAGAAGAAGTTGAAGACTCGTATTCGCTACGTTTAACAAATGGGTATTTGCACAAATCCAATTCATAGATTTGTGGTTAATCATGTTTTTACATAGAAATGCATCCTAGTGCACGCCTTGTTTTTTCTAAAGAGGATTCACAAAATGGGTCAGACACACACGTACGATACACAATCCTAATTGATCCAGCTAAGCGTCTATATGTGTATGATTCAAATGAATCATCTTTCATAGTTTTGCAAGTCAAAGCAATTAACATTCATAAACGCATATAGCCTCAACATTAAGTCAACATTACAAATAAACATTCATGCCTAAATTAAGCTTAGGTTAATGAAACAAAAATGGTAATAGCTAGCAAAGTTATGATTTCGCAAAAGACAAACAATCATAAGGTTGTAAAAGAGACCACCATATATCACCAAACTTCACGAATATATCAAAGTGAAAGCATCTATTTAAAAAGACAAATGATCATAAAGTGTTACCATCACCAAGTTAAGCCCAAACATGACTTGCAAAGTAGAAGGCAGGAAGAAACACATTGGTGAGCATTGGCTCTATCCTCGGTTCTTGATGTTGTTGATCAAAGTTCCAACATAGCTCTTAAATTCAACGAATTCCACGTCTTCAGAACATAGAAACCGATCATCATTACCAACGGAAAAGTTTAATAACTTAAAACTTGCATTTTTCAAGTCATATATAGGTACACTCACGACGGGCGTGGCATCCTTCTTCTTCTTAGGCATAAACACAAACTTCTTAGGCAACCTTTTAGGCTTAAACACAAGCTTGTCGTCCTTGTCACAATAAAACAACGGTATAGGGTCGTCTAAGTGGATCCAAGACTTGTCGGCGGACAAAGAAATGGTTTTTCTGACCCAAACATGATTTTCATAGTCTTGTAATATCCAGACATCAATTTCGTTGGTTTCCACTAACAGATGAGGACAGACGAGTCCTAATAATAAGCGGCCACCTTCACCAGTATTGATTCGAGTGAGGAAAGGGAAGTTGAACTTGGTCCTGTAATCGCCTTTTATGTAGTATGAGGTACAAGTGTCACGCGGACCTTGTGGTAAGTCAATTAACGAAAAGCGCTCAGTAGTCAAGTCAAACGTCAAGATTTGATAAAAAAAACATAAGGAAGCATTACATGTATGACACTATTGACACAAACACTTTGTCTCAGACCACGAAAAACAAGATTAATAAGAGGAAAGATGAGGTTGTGTTTGAGATTCCTCCAAGAATAATCCGACAAAGAAATTACCTCAAACTCTGTTGTTATAACATCAGCAGCAACAGAACGAAGCACCCTCATGTGCAAAATCTTATGTTGGTTTTTGGATTCGTCGAACCCAAAAAAGTTACACATATGAATTGTCTCATCAACATTATTAATATTAACATTTGGAGCGGCAGGATATGGAGGAAAAGGGAGCTTAAAGTATTGTCGAGTTGTAGGATTAACGACGTAAGCAAAAACATTGCAGGTAAATAAGAGTAAACCATTAACAAGTTCGGTTTTTGTGGTTCGGTGGTTTTCATTAGTAATGTCATCGAGTGTGAGGACAGGGATAAGACGTTCGTCATCAGGACGGGCTGTGGTTAGTAAATATTGTTGGCGGGTCAGGGAGTTGCGTAAACGAAAAAGCCGGAGGTGGTGGCGTAGTTAGCGAGATGTAACTGTGCGAATTGTGGATGAGAAATTAGAGAGAGCCATTGTTTACATATGGTTTTGAATTGGGTTAGGGTTTTGGGAGGGAGTCTTGACAAGATTTCTGACTCTATATCTTCTGGGAAACCTTCTTCTTCTGTTTCTTTATCATTTGCAATTTTCCTCTTTTTCAACATTCTTACGTAATAATTGAGAATTTGAGATAAAGCCTCTAAATATCCAATAGGATTTTAATCGAAACGTAGCGTCATCATGATCATCATAATTTATAAGGACGTGCGTTCTGTTATCCCATAAAAGAGTTCCTCATCTATTTTTTTTTTATATCGTAAGTAAATTTCCTTATTAGACATTAATTATAACACTTTCCTTATTAGACATCAATTTTATTATGATAAGTAAATTTAATTTCCTGCCAATGAGTTAAAACTCCGACATTTTGAAATCTTGCAATGATGCTTAGATACTGAAAGACTAGGGTTCGAGTCTGAACACGCGAGATTTTACCTCCAATTTAACGTCTGTAGCGGTTAAATTGATGGGTTTCCCTCCCTTGTGGTCCCTGACTTCGTGGATCGGTCACTGTCTGCCCGTATGGATGTAACGGCTAACCCGTGTCACGAACGTTCAAAAAAAATTTAATTAATTAATTTCCTTATTTATAATTTCATTTTATTTATATACGTGTATGAAATAAATACGATTAGTAAATCAGAATAGAGTCCTATTTGAACAATAAAAAACATCATCACTCGTCTTTAGGGGGCGGGCGACCCAAGATGGATCAAAAGAACAAGGCCCTCTTAGTGCGTGCCGGTTCGATTCTTGACATTGCCCTAAAGGGTTTGTTCCTCGTGTATTAGATGGGTATATCATTGTTAAAACCTTTACCATATTTGCATGTAACAAGATTCAAACCAGAGATTTCAGGAAGAAACCACATTGTGGAATCCCCCATGACCAATGGCTACTCTAATATTATGTTCTTGAGTTTTTTTTTTTAAGGAAGGGGAAAGAAGAAAAGAGAGGTCAATGGAAGAGAAAGAGTGAATTTTCCTTTCTTCCAAATCATCCCAAAAGTGGAAGGAAAAAATTATAACCAAAATGTATTGATTTCTCCTTCCAACTCCTTTTTTTTCTCTTCTTCTCTTTAATAAAACTCAAGAACACAAATATTTTAAAAATCCTTCAAATTCTCTTCCTTTCTCTTCAACAAAAAACTCAAGAACACAACATTAAGTGCTCTTATAATGATTTATATCAAGTGTTTGAAATCCATTTTATTTCTCTTTCCAAAGTTTGTACATATAAACTTCTCCCTATAAATTTCTATAATCATGATCAAACAATGGAAAATCTCGTAATATACCGTATCTGGTTAACATATCATAGAATTCATAGCCATGTGCCCGTGAGGCTTGACTCATAAATCTACATTTGAAGTAGTGCTCCTAGACTGAACGGAGTGGGGGTAACTTCTCCCGACCCTCACCCCTAGTCACCCAAAGTCGCCCCTCACACCACCCTCTTGGCCGACTTTCCTCTCGCCCGACCTCCACAACTCGCCCTCCTCCCTTTTGACTTTCACGTTGACCGAGACAAAAGTAATGTTGGGCAGAGTTTTTTTTTTTGTTTTTAGTCGGTTTATATCTAATATATATATATATGTGTGTGTGTGTGTGGTGTGTGGGGGGGGTATGTGTGTTGATTGGAGAAGAAATTTTGGGTGGTTTTGAAGAAATTTCCGTCCGTTCATTACAATGAAAAAGATGAATTGGATTTGTCTTTTTGTGATTTTTTAGTCTATTATTTTATGATATTTCTAATTTATATCCCTCAAGTGTTGTGTATTTACAAATGACTTTTAACTTTTATTTAGTTGTAAGTTTTTTTTAAAAAATTTTTATATGTAATAGATTTTATGTTTCAAAAAATTATTATGTTTTTTATATATAAATACAATATTTTTAATCAAATATAATACTTTTAATAAATAACAAAGTTTAAAAAAATAAAAATAAAATAAAACTAATCATTGGAAGTGTCATGTGGCACAAGTCGACCCCTACTTAAAAACAGGGGCGGAGCTGTGTGAGGGGTAAGGGTGAACCCCCAAATCTTACATGTATATATATACAGATGTGTGCGTGTGTGGGTATTGCAGGTAATAAACTGAAAGTTAAGCAATAAATGGAAAGGTGGGTGATGATGATGATGATTATAAGAGTAGATGTTGAAGAATAATTCTAAAAACTATGACTTTTCTTTTTTTTAAAAAAAATCTAAATGGGGTTCAAATTAAGTTGCAGCCATGGATATATGCTGGATAGCAATCAACCTCTTAGATTGCAGGGAAGAGAAACAAGGCAAAGTTATTTTATTCTAATATAGTTTTTCATTTTAAACCCTCAACTATTTCTAAATATATCTTTTGTCATGCATATATAGTTATATATAAATTTGTCCCAATCTTGACTATTTTTAATTAAACCCGTGCCTCAAAGATTACCGTTACTATGTTAGTGTTATTAGTCTTGGCACACCCTAACCTAAATTCCTGGCTCCGTCACTGCTTAAAAACTCACTCATTTCCACTTTTTTTAAAGGGCAACTCTTTTTACCCCACATGCCACATGGCACAAATCGCCCCCTCCTTTCCTTCTTCCCACTCCTCTTTGTCTTAGAAATTGATCAGACCCTATTTGTTCACTTCTCTAGCGACTTACCTTAATAAATTGGTATTTGCACCAATTCAATAGATTCTTCCATGGATTTATGGTAACAAAGAGACCACCATCACCAAATTTCATTTCGTGAATCAAAATGAAAGCATCTATTATAAATTTTAGAATAAAAAACAGAACCTTTTCTACAAATACAAGTGTTAATACAACATTTAAGATTAGAAAAGATAACAATAAAAGGTGGAACAAGAAGAGGACATGAGTTCACCACTGCCAACACTAAGCCCAAACGTGACTAGCGAAGGAGAGATGAATTGGGTCTATGGTTGTGCCTGGCTCAAAGGAGATATGTTTCCAGCACAGCTCTTAAACTGAATGAATTCCGCGTGTTCAGAACATAGAAACGGATGATTACCAACGAAAAAGTTGAATGATTTCAAAGTTGCATCTTTCAAGTCATATACAGGTACACTGATGGAGTTCTTCTTAGGCAACTTTTTAGCGGAAAAAACAAACTTGTTGTCCTTACTAGAAAAATCAAGGGTACAGGCTCGTCTAAAGCGACCCAAGACTTGCCGGCAGACAAGGTGATGGTTTTTCTGACCCAAACACGTTTTTCATAGTCTTGTAATATCCAGATATCAATTTGGTTGGTTTCCACCTACCGATCATCACAAACAACTCCTAATAACCCGCCATCAATTTGAGTGAAGAACCGGTGGTTGAACTTGAACTGCTTTCCGTCTCTTCGTGATGAGTAGTATGTTGTGTATGGTTGAGGTGGAAGAGGTACAGGTAAGTTAATTACAGAAAAACGTTCAGTAAACAAGTCAAATGCCAAGACTTTATCAACACGATACGGAAACATCACATGTATGACACTATTGACACAAACACTCTGTTTCAAAAAAGGATAAACAGCAATAAGATCAATAACATCAACGGGTGGAAGGGCGAGCTTTCTCCAAGAATTATCCGACATAGAAAATACCTCAAACTCTGTTGTTATAACCTTACCAACAGAAGGAATAAGACTCCTAAGCACCCTCATGTGCAAAATCTTATGTTGGTTTTGGGATTGGTCGAACCCAAAGAAGTTATATGTATGAATTGTCTCAATGTTAACGTTATTTGGGCCAGGCGGAAAAGGGAGCTGAAAGTGTTTTCGAGTTGTGGGATTAACAATGTAAGAAAAATTCTTGCTGGTATGTAACACTAAACCATTAAGGTGAACAGTTTGTGTGTTGTTCATCCGCGAAGAACTAACCCCATTGATGGCGAGGATATGGTTTAGAGGTCCGCCATCAGGACGGGTTGTCGTTAGTAAATATTGTTGGGAGGTCCGGGTGTTGCGAGCATAAACGAAAAAGCTGCAGGTTGTGGCATAGTTATTGAGATGTAACTGTGCGAATTGTGGAGTGGAAATTAGAGAGAGCCATTGTTTACATGTGGTTTTGAATTGGGTTAGGGTTTTGGGAGGGAGTCTTGACAAGATGTCTGATTTTACATCTTCTTGGATATCATCATTGTCTGGAAAACATCCTGTTTCTCCTTCCTCTTCTACGATTTTCCTCTTTTTGGACATCCTCTTCTTCATTCTTCCGTAAATATAATTGATATAAAGCCACTAAATATCCAAATAGGATTTTAAATTTTTAACCGATACGTATCATCATAAAATATATAGACATGCTGCGTTCTTTTATCCCTAAAATATCCCTCATATTTCTTTATTTAACTATAACACTATCCTAATTTATATTTATATATATCATATAACATACCCCTCTGGAAAAACTAACTCTCCAAAATACCCCAACATTATTTTCGTACACCTAATCAAACAACATAGACATTAGACTTTGTGTCGCAACCTTTTTTTTTTCTTTGTAAAAAGGAATGCTGCTAACAAAGTTCATTAGTTTAGGTTTTGAATGATAAAGAATTTGTCAACCCATAAGCATCAAATGTGGAACACGTCTGTTTGCAACTGGCATGGTATACTTGTATAAACGACTTCATTGGGAGACGATCACACACTACAAAAAGTACATTTCAATATAACAAACATATTTCACAAACCACGATTCCCAACGTCTTCCAAAATTTGCTGGGCTTCTACTTCCTTTCTGTAAATTCCCTTCATGATCACATTAATCATCAGGAAGAATCATACGTTCCATTCTCAATCAATCAATTTCTTACCATCTATCATTTGATCTTGTTTTCAGTGAATAGGGTGATATGGTGGATTGACTCGCTTAGGCGGCAGCTTTCTTAAAATAATGAGAACCAGGGAGGAAGGAAGTATCTCCACCAACTGCCAAAACGGAAAATGGTCAGAGAAAAGATCAACATTTTTAAGAATCAATGGTCCATGAATGGGATACACAACTTTAGCTTCAAATAGCGAAACAGGTAAAAGTTGTATAACCTACTGTCCTCCTGGAAGATTTCATTTTTTAAAAAAAACTAGCTTCCTGTTGAGATAATATCATTTGTCTTCATGTTTTTCAAACTATTATTTATATAAAATTTTGGAGCTCTTGAAAAGTGTACAACATTTTGACCAGATAACCGCTTTGAAAAGCATATATTTCATTTTCAAAAAGAAAAAAAAAACGAAGGATACTAAACATAGCGTCCATAACAGTTCCGTTCCTTACCAAGTAGTATATGAAGTTCAGAATAGGGTGGTCCATCAAATCCAGGTTAGCAGCCTCATCGAACGCATTGAAGCACATCTGGCATCCCCATCAGATTAGTAGCACATATATTAGCATTATACAAAAATATCGTATAAATTCATAAACAAAAGCCAAGGGACCTCACCATGATACATCTTATAAGGAAACACACAAAGCAGATTGTTGTAACGTAGCCAACCTGTATGGACAAAAAATATACCAGTATTATATAACAGAAATAGTACAATGGGTAGGATTGCAATAATAACAACCAAGTGAAATATATACCTCATGTAACTTCTTTCGCCGACCTTTTGATTCCACTGGGAACCGTTGCAGCATTAAAAAGAGCCTGCACACATAAAAAAGTAAGGCATCCAGTCCTACAAGTTCGTAAAGGGGGAACATTTAATCCATTTAAGAAAAGAAATCTAATAAGAACTTTAAAAATTTTGTTCACCTCCCAAAGGAAGAGCATTTAACCTGTTTACATATAGAAAGCTAAGTAAGCAGGTTAAATGGGTTGAACCATTGAACAGGTTAAAGTGATAAAAGATTGTCTAAAGTGCTCCTAATCATTGAGTTGAAATATAATAATGATTCGAATAATATAATTTAAACGTACAGTTATGCACAATATTACGTACAGCTATACACAAAAATTTTAAACGATGTTACAAATTAGACCTTTGAGTTTTATAAATACACAATAATGCCCCCTGAAATATTACCTATGCAGTACCCAAAGTATGTACTGCCCACAGTACATATGTTATCCCCTTAAACTTAATGCATCAACTGTTTTATACATTAATCAAAATAGACCAAAAAGAAGCGAATCAGGGTAAAATCGCTTTTACCCAAAAATAGACCAAAAAGTGATTATGGGTCAGCAAAACCCGCTTTGAACCCAACTTAAAACGACTTGTTTTGACCCTAACACATGACACAATATTCTATCAGCCCAGCCTCTCTCTTTTCCACCTCTATAAGATATCCATACCCACATCTAACATAGAACAAGGTATTAAAATGTACCTTCCTCCATAGACAAGAAAACCCAGTGCTGCAAACAGGGACACACCTGGGAAATAAAGATGTGAGCCAACTGAAACAATATAAATTGCAAGCATAGACTTGCTAAAATAGATGAATTTTAAAGGTAAAAGACCTGCAAAGAACATCTTCGAGAGAACCACTAGTGCCGGGATTGGCTTCCACCAAATTACTAACCATAAAACTATCTGTTAACAGACCATAAAACCAAAAATCCAATTCATATTTTCATTAAAAAGAAAGAAATAACTTTCATTAAATATACATATATAAAAGAATGGTTTTGAATCTGAGACACAAATAAGAACATTCACCTGTATTGCATAAATGATTCCATTGATTACAAAGAACGTTGGCCGGAGAGCATCAGTTGAGACCGCTCGTGCCTGTCAAACGTGCAGAACATCATATAGTGAATTACATAGCATATCCAACCGGCACAAAAGCACCATCAAAAATAATGATGCAAATATAATCCGGAAGAGAAAAAGGACCTGATAGTAAATTTCAGCCCAGAACAAGACTAAGAGAGCATAGGTAGTGAAAAACGCAAGACTTGGTGCATCAAGTAATATATGTTGAACAATCTGACAGCAGACAATACAAAACCTATAGTCTCAATATCCATTATTTGATATAATCATGAAAACAGTCATTATTTATACGATGAACTAAAGAATGCTTCTAACCTCTGGCTTTAACTGTTGAACATCGTGATGAAATACAAAGATTAAGCATCTAACTGCATTAGCAACATACTGACAATAAGAAACTGTTGAAAAGCAACACTTTCAGAAACGTAAATACAACAAAATATGCAGACCTCCGTTAACCAAGAAATTAAGAAAATGGAAAACTTTCTGGGTGGTCCAACCATACTCCGGAACTCTTACTTGTATCCTAATTAATTGTACCTACAACAAATGGAAAGAACACATGAATAATACTTACAATAAAAGTTACAGAATTAACACACTGGTCTAATGCACGTTATCCGGAATCTTCCTTAACTAATGGTCTAATGCACTGCACTTGTGGGCAAATCCTAAAAGATTTTATCTAAATTTTCGATGCAAAAACTAGTACTTTACAATCACAAATTTGAAGATGGCAAAATTATTCATTGTAAGTATCCATATATCATATCATCAAACATCGGTATCAAATTCTCGATATATTGCTACTATATCTATCATGTGACATCTTCTTCAGGCAGCATTAACAAGTAATTTGCACACGAAAAATAAAAATACACACAATATCATCAAGTAACAAGTTTTATACAAATAGTTTCTTTGACTTTGACATCCAAAGTCAAAGTATTACTTTTCACATCAAAGTTTGAAACTTTTTTACAAATACAACATTCAACATCTTATGATAAATATAAACAAATAAATATTTAAAGACAAGAAAACTCACAAGAGCAACAAATGAAACGATGCCGTATAAAGCAGCAAGAACATGAAAAATCAAATCTTGGGAAACTTGAGAATTATTAATATCATCCCACCACCCATAAACATTTTCAAACACATACGTCAGCGTGACATCATCATACGAGCCAAGTAAAGCCCGACCCATTGCCGGAAATACAGTTTGCCAACAGAACAACCACCCACCACCGCCACCGCTACCGCCGACCGGGGAAATATTTATAATTAGGAAAAAGATTTTGTAAAATGAATCAAGTGTGAAACTTTTTTGTACAAATATAACGTGAATTTAATTATTGATATGGGTTTTTAATTTCTTGGGATTTTATTTTGTTAAAATTATATTAAAGGAAGGAAATATTTGGTGGGTGTTTGGGTTTTCTCGTTTTGAAATCCGCCGGCAAATGATAAAAAGGGGAAAGAAATATATATATTTTGATTTTGGATTTGGATTGGGATTTGGAAGGTGTGTTTTATTACTAGTATTAATATTAACTTTTTATATTTTTTTATTTTATGGACTTTCCAATTAAACCCTTGATATATGAGATTGGTTATGTTTAAATGTTTAATTGTTTATGTTTATGGTTTAGTCCTAAACTTGTCAACTATGTACCATTTCACAGAGAAGACAATAATAAAATGTTTTACGAAATTTTTTTATAAAATCTGTACCAATAAGATGATGATTAGGTTGTAAATGAACTCGATATGTATTGTGAACGTTTGATAAGATGTAATTTAAAGTTACATCAATCTTTTCACTTATTTTTGGGTAACAATCAATCTTTTCATTTGAACTTGTCTCTTGTGGTTCTATCGAGTGATTTGGTACATCTAGCTCGACAAGATATTATTTGTTGTTAAATATTATACGTTAGTTGATCTATGTCTTTCAATTTTTGTTTACATTTCATGTTGATTCAATTTTTCTATTAAACCTAAATAACGAACAATAATAGTATAAATATTCGTTTCTTTGAACTCGGTCTTTTAGGTTTTCTTGAGAATGGTTGTCACCTCTTTCGGGACCAAAATGATATGAGTAATACTTGACCTTAGTCTACATCCATCTCTAAATGTTTACCGGTCTTTAAACTTTATTGGGTCATTTAAATGTTAGAATTCATTTATTCGTTCAATTTTGTTATTTATATATATTGTTTTCCTTTATAAATTATACGGTACTTTTTAAGGGGCTAATTAGGCGAGATAACACAAGGGATTCATGCAATGGATGGTTGACATGTGAAAGATGTGTTGGAATGAGTTGAAAGTTGTCTCATATGTCTGGCATGAACCAGACCAACCAATATATATACAGGCTTTCCACCTTACTTCCAAAGGTGGATTATTTAATTCCAAAGGTTGATTATTTAATCCTCTTATTTTATGCACATCGTCATTTTTTATTAGCAACAAAATTTTCCAAAAATGTCAAGTTTAGCTGGGATACTCATCCTATATTTATCTTTTTTTCACCAATTGGTCCATCCAACAAATATAGTTTCATTAAAATGTTCAAGTAATACATCCATCAAATGCGAATTGAAGTTGAGATGAACAAAAATAGTTCCACGCAACCTTTATTTGGCACCATCATTATCCATCTCAAAAAGTTAGTTTTACGTAACTCTCATAACACAATGAAACATGGTATCAGTTGATAACAGAAAGTGTTTTATTTTGTCCTCTCCAAAAATCACTTTTCAAGAATCATATATTCTCGTTATAAGATAGTATTCTATAAAACAATAACTAAGGGTGCGTTTAGTTCAAGAAAATTCTCCTGTTTTTTATTTTCATTTTCCAAGAAAACATGAAAAACAGAAAATGCGTTCAGAAACAGAAAGTATTTTTCTAGAAAATTTTTCTGTGAAAACAAAAAACACTGTTTTTCACTTTTCAATGGAAAACTAGAAAACATTTTTTTATTGTTTTCCACTTTTCCTTTTCCATTTTCTAAATTTTGAAAATACCACATTGTTTTCCATTTTTGGTTTTGAACGCGTTTTCAAAATTTTTATTTGTTTTCTAGAGATGGAAAACTCATTTCATTTTCTAAAAAATTAGAAATGGAAAACTATAAAACATTTTTCGTAACTAAACGCGCCCTTAAATGTTTTGAATTTTTTATATATTTTAACATTGGTTAATCCACAAGGTTGAATAGGTAGTTAATACTTTTGCCGGTGGAGACAGGTAAAAATTTTTATCCTCATGTTTTACAACGCTGGAGTTCATTTTCTATGTTAAAACTTGAAAGCAGTCTCTGATCTACACTGTCATGATAGGCACAAAGCTGTTTACATCTTGACCTTTCCATGCACCGTCGAAATATTGTGACCTAAAATCCGTAGAAAACAACGTTTGTGTTTACTTACTTTTTCTATATTTTAACATTAGTTATTTGTTATCATAGTTATGAACAATAAATATTAACCATGATTATTAATACGGTATTTTGCAAACACAAAACATATTTGGGTTTGGTTGTAGTCGTTGTTCTTCTCTTGATCGTGGGTTCGAGACCCAACAACTTCAAACAAAAAAAAAAATTATCTCTTTGTTTCTTGTTTTGTTGGAACCACACATAATATCATAGTCCTAAAATATTATTTGTATGAAAAATATCAATGTGCTTAATTTGTATGCCTAAAATTAACCATAATATAGAGATCATGTTATGTGGCAAAATCAAAGGTATAGATGATGAAAGAGAATTAATGAAAAATATATATTATGTTATGTATGTAATAGGCATATTATTAGGCATATAAATTAGGCATATATATCATCATTATCTTATTTTTATATTTGTTGTGATGTGCATTTTGGGTTCATGAATGAAAATGAATGATATTTGTCCTTTTTTTTTATAAAACAAATATTAGCTCTCTCTCTTCTTTGATTTCATGTATTTGGATTTTTTCAAATCACGTATTTCATCTATACATATTTTGTTAACTTCAGTTTTTGATCTTCAAATCTTGAAGATTATCATTAGATAATGTCTTTCAAGATCATGGTTGGAGCTCATGCATCTGGAAACAGAGGTCATGGGTTCGATCCTCATACCCAGCAAGGCTGGAGGTCCTTTTCTATCTATGGTAGAACCCAAAACCCGTAGAAGACGTCATTGGGGGAGTTACTTTACTTTACATTTTATTTCAATTTCATGCTTTTAACTAGTGGTGATCACTCACTAAATATAAATGAAAGATGTGGAATTGTCTTTTGGATTACTTGCCAACGCGGGGGTACTAGCATGGGGCCAGCGCGATGCGGCGATGGCGACGACAATGCGGTGATCACGGGTGGCGGCGACGAATGGTGCTGGTGATGACTAATAGTGTAAGTTATTGATGTAAGTCTAATTGATTATAATTAGTGTATATATTTCAAGAGTTAAGGTACGTGTATTTATTTCATTAAAAGTATTTTACTATATTAGTAAAGGTAATTAAATTAGTAATTAAAGAATAAGGTGATTTAAAAAATAAGTAAGGGGTATTTCTGTCATATCGCATGGAGTAACTTTCAACATTTTCAAAAATAAAAAGGGTTATTTTTTTATATTATAGTATAGAAGAAGCCTAATGACATCTTAGTAATGAGATAAATTTTAAAGACCATAATGTTATTGGTTCAAATCTCATATAAAAATTTTTCTTATATTTATTGACTTTTTATTTTAATTAGTGTATTGACATTATTACTGACCATACAATTCTTTTCCACCTCTGACTTAAATAATAGAAAAATTATCACAAATCGTCTATATGGTTTGCTCGATTCGCATTTTCATCCTTGTGCTTTTTTTTATCATTAGGTGTCCCTGTACTTTTCATTTTCATTGCTAGTCGTCCCTACCACTAACAACCGTTAGTTTTCAGTTGTTAAACCCATCATGTGAGTTGCACATGAGGGTATTTTCGTCCCGTTTGTAACCATAAGGACTATTTGTGATAAAACATCTTTAAGGGTTTACACACTTCATCATCTTCCCCTACAAATTCCGGTAACCATCTGTGACCGGCCGGTCACCACCGGAAAAAGTATTCAAAAGCTGAGAACCACTGCCCCACTTCATCATGTTCACCATTTCAAACCCCAAACACCCCTATCACCTTGTACCTCCCCATAACTGACAAAACCATCCACCACCCAACAATTACTACCGCTGCCTCCCACCGCCGTCGCAACCCCAACTGCTGAGAAAACATCAGCAGTAGCGTCCCCCGCCATGACAACCCCATTTTAGAGAGAGAAGGCTGAGGTGGAGGTAAAAAATGGAGGCAGTCGTGGTGAGAAAGTTGTGCTGATGTTTTTACGGAAATTGGGGTTGAGACGGTGGTGGGAGGCGGCAGTAGTTAGTGTTGGGTGGTGGTGGGTGTATAGTTTTGTTAGTTATGGGGGATAACAACTTACAAGGTGATGGCGGTGTTTTGGGTTTGAAATGGTGAAGATGATGAAGTGGGGCGGTGGTTCTCGGCTTTTGGAGACTTTTCCGGTAGTGACCGGCCGGTCACAGATGATTGCCGGAATTTGTGGGAAGTGTGTAAACTCTCAAAGATATTTTTATCACAAATAGTCCCTATGGTTACAAACCAGACGAAAATGCCCTCATGTGCATTGCACCCGAGGGGTTTAACGGCTGAAAACTAACGGTTGTTAGTGGCAGGGACGACTATCAATGAAAATGAAAACTACAAGGATGATAAAAAAAAATCACATGGATGATAATGCGAATTGAGCAAACCACATGGATCATCTGTGACAATTTCTCTAAATAATTAAGGACACCTATCTTTCAACCGTTCATTTAAGACCAACGCATCCAACTAAAGCCTGATGTTTCTACCCTTCGCCCACCTTGCCTTTGTAGCCTGGCCCAACCCTTTACCCATACTGTTGACCGGCTCAATGGATTTATCAATTGCAGCCCACACTTCAGATAATAACTTGTTACTCGGAAGTCGGAAGTGTACCAATCGATGATTTATTAACTTTGTTATGGTCGCACCAACTTTTTTGGTTGGACAACCAATATGCTTTATATCATTATTGTCAATTCAAAAATGCTCACTGTACCCACATGTTGCATATTAAGAGTTCATAATAAACAAAGTGAAAAGCTTTGTATTTTAGTCAAAAGTGGCAATATCAATATGAACAAAGTTTGTAGCTCTACATCGTTTTAAATCGAACTCGTACATTTAGTTTTGTACAAAATATGCAGCGTACGGGTGACTAGTATCACTTTAAGCTAACCACTTGAGCCAGCAATAACGTTTTCCTTTCTTTTTGAACAGCTAACAAACTTGAATTTTATATCATCAATAGAACCAACAACATTTTGGCCACATAGAGTAGTACATATCAAGAATACAACTATACAAAGTGTCTAAAAAAATATATAATAATCAACTGAAAAAATAAGCAATGAAATCACATAGACCCCTATGATAAAGTCAAAATTTTTGACCGACGCTTGATCCAAAGAAACGAAAAATATTGAATTTGCTCTCTATTATCTTTCATTTATTTGGATCAAACACCGGCAATATTTTTGACTTTGTCTTGGGGAGACCGGTGTGATTTCATTGTTTCTTGTTTCCCTTGATTATTAGTATTTTTGTTTTTTGACTATTTGATGTATTCTTGCTAATGCACTGCTATATGTGACCAATATTTGATTGGTTGATGATATTAAATTTCAAATTTGTTGGCAGTTTCAAAAAAAAAAAAGAGAAGGAGAATGGTATCGCTGGCAGAAGTGTTAACTTAAAGTGATACTAATCACAAGTATGCTCCTTATTTTGTTCAAAATTAAATGTACAAAGAACTTGAAAATTGTAACACCTGTCGTTTAAAAACAAGGATTTTCAAAAACTTTTGCCTAACGGCGTCAAAGAAAGCGGAATTAAACTTTAAAAGTCCAAACCAGCAAAACCTGTTTGGTTTATTCGTTAAATGGTGTTACTAGCCATATCATCAAAATAAGTCTAAATGGAAATCCATCGGTTGCCCAACATTAAACAACCGAGCACATCATCAATACAAGTCATTATTATCTAAACAATAAGCAAATGTCTAAAGCGAGCAGCCACTATGGGTAAACTATAACCAGCTTCAAGATCATCTACCCATGCCTCACATCTTCTCACCTCTACCTGCTCACTATTGTTGGACCTGAGGGCACAACACATTTTAAAAGAGCAAGTGTTAGCTAACGAATTAGCTAAGTAAGATAACACATAAGTTATGAAACGTTTGTCCATTTAAAACATTATATAAAAGTCATATTAAGTCGTTAAGGCACAAATCCTCAAACATATCATCACACTTACATATCATATCATCAACATCATTTATATTAGGATGGGTCATCCTAAATGTGCCTAGTCATCTTTTGCGTCATCACATATCACATTTGAACATCTTTATAATTGTGACAAAAGTCACGCGTCTCATATAACATATGCATCTCGTTAAGTGTGACATAAGTCGCACCCGACTAGATGAACCACCATTCAGTAGTGCATCAATGTCCTTAAGGAATGGCAAGCCAATCCAGGAGTAATCCGTATGTTCAATGACAATGGGGCTGGTAAGACCTCCCGTATTACTCTTCACGTTGTACCATGTTGCAAGGAGCCACCCAAGCAACCACATCAACGCACTTAACCGGGCTAGGGCAAGTACGGGTTAAGCTTAACACTTTCACATCAAATTTACGAGCTCGATTTCACATCACATATAGTTTAGGTGTTTACACAACCTAAACAATTATCACATATAAATCTTTTACGTTTGGGCCCTTAAACGTACACGTGTCATGACAACTTAATATGTCTAGTGAACTAGATGAACAAGCCATGTAATCATGCACATTTCACATATCATCATCATACATCACATTTCATAGCATTTCATTTCATATCATCACATCGCATACATTGTTACATCACGTACATCGTCATATATCATTGCGTATCGTATATCATTACAACATTGCATAACATTTATTATCTTAGATCGTACATCATTTCATATCATATCATCTATTAAGCATACATAATATCTCATAGCAATATGTATCATTGGGGTAGCATTTCAGGCTTTTATATACATCTACATAGCTCATATCACCTCCCGTATAATCCCGAATACCCATAAGCAAACAAGATACCATTTGGGATGTTATTATATGAAAACTATGTTTATGTTGAACCCTCAGCGTGTCAAAGTAGTGTATCTTACCTCGTAGAAGCACACAACAAATGATAACGTAAGTTACCGAGCTTTGCAAGTATTCCCGACTACCTATAATCATTAAACGACATAATGAGCTAATAAATACCCACTCACTTATGGTCATGACTCACATCTAAATACCTATAAACATGACTCATGACAATGCTTGATGCATCGGACATTCGAATAATACTTTAAAGCTTACATAACTCGACGAAACTCGGGATACACTCACTAAATTAACCTTTCTGGAAACTTGACATTACAATCATCTTTCAAAAACATTTCCATTAGAAAGTAGACTCTCTCACGATTCCGTGGATATCTTATTTGTCAAAAACGGAGTTACGGTTCAAAAGTTATGGCCATTTGAAAATTCTGTCGCTATTGCGTCGCAACTACCAAGTTGCGTCACAACTAAAGGTCACTGTTTTCTAGTTGCGCCGCAGCTTAGTAGTCACGCCGCAGCTAGTCCCGGTTCTGCACAAAACTCATTGTTTAACCTCTAAAACTTAACCAAACACACCCCAAACGACCCCAAACCTTATGAACGACTTTTGTACCTCAAAATTTATCATTTTAAGGCCATAATGATGCAATGAAATCATTGATTAACTCCTAATTGATTTGCATCACAATAACAAACGTTTTAGGTTACCGAATCGATCAAAACACACGTTTATGACTCCAATCAACCCTCTAAAGACCTAGATCAATTATGGAACGAATCAAGGGATTGAAAGGACACGAAATCAATGTAATAATACCCCAAATACCTGTAGATTACAAGAAGGATGCAAACTATGGATCAAAACCTCTTCAAATCATCAAGAAACGAGCAAAACGCGTAAGGATTGATCAAGGAATTGGAGGGGCGGCTAGGGCTTGCAAAAGAGAGGCTAGGAACTGAGATGAGAATGTGATTAGGGCTTAATGAACCCTTAATCAGCTGGAGCATCTTTCCTAATCTCACACTTAGGTCCTTCCACTATTAAACATCACATTTAAGGCTTAAACGACTTAGCGGGAATACTTACTGACACCTTTAACACATCTTAATCATCTTTGACATCTTAAACACATTAACATATACGTCATTAAGGCATTGAAGCCTTCTATATATGGCACCTTAATTACATATAAGCATTAAATCTCCTAGAGACTTAACGGACACGTTGTGTTGACTTAACGACTCAAATCAACCGTTGATTAAAAAGTTCGGGATGTTACAAAAATATCATCTATTAACACATCTATACTACTATATAAAGCAAACTGCTCTTCCTTTTTAAGTAATTAAGAATCTGAAATGACCATATTACCCTTCTTATTTATTCACTAATTTAAACATCTTTACCTATATACCTATAATACCCTTAATAAAATAAACTACAACATAGATTCTTTAATCCTTAAATAACCATATTAACCCTTACCGTCGCACATCATCGCCACAATTGCCGCAGCCACACCTTTGTCGTTATCACCATCACCGCTGCATCGCGCGGGCACCCCGTCTCGTTATTATAATATAACAATTTAAGATGCCTTAACTACAGTTACTTTTTAGAATTTTGGTTTTGCGGTTTTGCTACTGAAGTTTTTCTTTTTTACATTTTACCCCCTCATGTTTATATCATTTACTTTTTTGTCCATACTTCATCAACCAGTTAACTACAGGAGACTTGGATTGTTTCAAAATTCAACCACGAAACTTTTAACCTTTTTATCATTTGTCACATAACTTTAATTTCTTTTACTTTTAACACTAAAGCTTTTTTTTTTTTTTTTAATTTTAAAACTTTCGCTTTTTTAACTTTTGCCACAAAAGTTTCATTCTCTTACTTTTTATAGCAAAAACTTCTAACCTTTTATTTTTTGTCATATAACTTTTTTTTTACTTTTGGCACAAAGTTTTGTTTTATTTAGTTCTAAAACTTTCCTTTTTCTAACTTTTGCCACGAAAATTTCGTTCTCTTTTACTTTTATCAAATAAACTTTTAACCTTTAATTTTTGTCAAATAACTTTAATTTCTTCTACTTTTGACACGAAAGTTTTGTTTTATTTAGTTTTTAAACTTTTATTTTTCTAACTTTTGCCACGAACTTTTCATTTTCCTTACTTTTTATCACAGAAACTTTTAAACTTTTACTTTTTGTCATATAACTTTAACTTTTTTGACTTTTGGCAAGAAAGTTTTATTTTATTTATTTTTTAAACTTTCATTTTTCTAACTTTTGCCACGAAAGTTTCATTCTTTTACGCTGTATCACATAAATTTACTAAAGTTTTCGCACTTTTACTTGTTGCCACATCACTTTCGTTTCTTCTACTTTTCGCACGAAAATTTTGTTTTTTATTTATTTTTTACACTTTTATTTTGCCACGAAAGTTTCGTTCTCTTACTTTTTACCACATGACTTTTTTTTTTTAACTTTTGTCTTTAAAGTTTCATTTTCCTTACTTTTCACCACATAACTTTTGAATTTTTTTCCTTTTGTCAACAAAGTTTCATATTCTTAACTTTTTAACACATAACATTAAGTTTTTCAACTTCGGCCACCAATGTTTCAATTTCTTTCCTTTTTACCACATAACTTTTAAATTTTTAACTTATGCCACAAAAGTTATTTGTATCTAACACGTATGTTTAGTCTCGCGGCAAAACGTGAGGTTAACATACTAGTTATCTTTCTATACTGTTACATCATTCCCGTACAACTACATCACTTCTGAATTTTCCACAGCCACAATAAGTTTTAAAAAAAAAAAAAACACTGATAAAATTTTTAAAAACCCATTGAATTGCGCAGGTTACTGTTTCAGTAAACGGAAAAATAACCAATTCAAGTTTCAGTGTTTAACCAAGAATAAATGGATCTTAGTTGAAGTACATAACTTGCTGGAAAAAGTTTTTCTTTTAATGTTACAAATCATTCTTCTATGGCATCTCCTCCAATTTTCACTACATCAACAAGCTCTTTCAATGGTGTAATCTTTGTGAGCAGCACCTCTACATAAGATCTGTTGATTAGTAACAAGTTATGCAGAAACAAAAAAGCTATGACTTCTATATAGCTCCGTTATATAGGCAAATTTGCGACTCGGTTTAAACCTGTTGGGTAAAGGCGGTAACTTCAAAATGTATAGAGTTACTAACCAGCATTCTTGGAAAATGTATAGCCTTTGGAACTGATTTATGTGCGGGGATTTGGAGTAAGTTGATTCCACAAGTATTCTTGCTTACCCTGCAAAAACAAACATTTCACAATTCACATAATGTAAATTGAGAGTGTTCTATTTTTGGACTTTTATTAAAAAAAATTTTTTTATTAATAATATCACTAACACAAGATAAAAAAATATAAATAAACTATTAAAAAAAGTTTATTAAGAGACATATAAATTGAAGTTCGAGAAGGTCCTTAACCGTGAAAGAAAAAAAAGTTTTTAATAAAAAAAGTTTATTAAGAGATATGTAAATTGAAGTTTATTAAAAAATTATTAATAATATCACTAACACAACAATTTAAATTGAAGTTCGAGAATGTCCTGAACTGTGAAAAGATAAATGAAAGAAATTTTTTAATCATACCCCAACCTTTTGCCACAAGTTCATTGCCACACACCCTAATACCCTATGCACTTTGAAACCAGACACCCATATTTGGTTTTCATTCCTTAATCCATTCACATTTAATTTGGAACAAAAACCATAACTTGTGATAAATTAAAACTGCGGTTAAGAAGAGCTCGTTTTACCAGGCAAATGTTATGCCAAACACCTGATGCAATGAACATTAGCATTTTTGAAGGAAAAATGTTTGTAATATATATTAGGGATAAAGGCATGAGAATGTACCCAACTATGACAAAAAGGCTATGTAATGTATCCTCCTACACTTGTTATTCAGTGTAACCAACTAGGTTTTTTGGGTTATCCAACGCAAGCAACCTGCTACAATAGGTTTCCATCATCATCATCATCATCATCCTCACTAGTCCAACACTCGCCGGAAAAATTAAAATTGTGATAACTTTGTTGTTTCTTCGAATTAAGACTTGAAACTACCACCAATCGACTCAAAATTGATCCCGCACAAACCCGTACCAAAAGTTTTCGAATCCAACACTCGCCGGAAAAATGGTGATTCGCCGGAAAAAATGGTGTTTTGTTCGATTCCAGGTTACTTTTGATACCATTTTTTGAGACAAACTAGCAACATGTACAGTTTGATATTTTAGGAAAAACTTGTAGTATTTAGGAGGAAGCTTTAACCGTGTCTAGTGGCAGCTTTTTTAATTTTTAGAAAAAAAAAATTGGAACATGTGGTAACTTGTTTGTTAGCCGGTAGCATGCACTTCAAAACCCAAAAACCAAAGTTGGTTACACTAGATAGCAAGTCGAGTAGATGGGTACATTACATAGCATTTTGGTCATAGTTGGATACACTCCCATGCCTTTATCCCTATATATTATATACATTAACCGTGTTCTACATTACATTTATATAACAAGAACCGAAAGGGAATTTACAGTATAATAAATGCATATTCTAAATCTAGGAAAAAGATGTAAACTCATAAAACAAAACCATACATGTTCTAAAGCAAAAGTTAGAAGAAGTTATTAGAAAAACTATGAACTGTTTATTGTATACTAATTAATCTTGCAAGGCGCTAATCAGAGACTCGTGCTCGCTTTAGACTTCTGGGAATCTTGCCAAGGTCATAATGCCTATTGCGTATTTTTGTTTGGACTTTCAGGAAACAATTTCCATCATCCTCTTGCTCTTTCTGAATTTCCATTGCTGAATTATATGCGGAGAAATTGCATCCATTTACCTCAATCACCTCCAGCGTAAAAATCTGCCCAAGCTCTCGAGGAATGGTGTTAAGCTTTAAACAACGTTGAACCACCAAACGTTGTAATCTTGGGAAGTTATCCTTGGAACTAACCCATTGCATCATATCCAGATCATGCAATTTTAAGACCTTGAGTCGTCGAAATTCTGCATCCCCTGTCTCCCACATTTCTCCAATGCATGATTGATGTTTTAATTTTAGAATCTCCAGGTTGGGTAGAAGGGAGAAGGTCCACATTTCTTCCCAATCCATGCCAGTATTTGACAGCGTTAGTTTCTTAAGGTTTTGAGGAAACATAATAGGATTGCATGATCTTGTCACCTCAGGGAGGCAAAATGTGTTGAGTAACTTCAATTTTTGGAGGTGAACCAAAGAGCTCAAATTTGGAAATTCCATATCGCCTAGCCTTGATATTAAGGGTCCACAAAACCCAAGCTTCCTAAGATTGGGAGACCTTGAGCATATATTTGCGCAAGATAGGGGACTTACTTGAGATAAGGTTTGAAGACTAGCCAACCCCTTTAGACAACCATCGTTCTCTATCATTTGCCCAGAACAAGTTTCCTCTATCTGGTTTTCCCCTGATTTGATATAGAGGTGTCTCAGATTTACCATATCCCATATGGTTTTTGGTAAAAGAACGTTCTTCTTCGACAATATAATCAGCATTTGTAGGTTGAAAAGGTTTGATATCGATGCTTGAGGACTTCCGTTATGAGCTTGAATGGCCAAGTATCTCAGATTAACCAGTCGTGTTGTATCCAAAGGAAATACGGAAACAGGGAGAGACTCCATATCTAGAACCCTGAGGAGTTTGTAAGTTTCGGAGAGAACTGATCCACCCTCTTGAAGAACTTTTCCTATCTCCAATGGAGAACAAAGCATTGACGAGACCATGTCATACCTGCTAAAAATCGTTAGTAACTGTTTAATTAAAAAGTTCATCCTTTAGAGAAGCAGAAAAAAGTTGATACCTATAGATGTTGGACATAAATTTCTCTTCCTTGGCTTTTCTCATGGTAAAGTCACGTAACAAGTCATGGATGCGGCATGTTTTAACTTGCCCATCAGCCTTTATTCTTGGAGTCATTACCAGACTTCTCTTGACTAGATCTTTTAAGAAATCCTCTGCAACATCCTCCAGAATTCTATTTCCAGTGCCATTTATGAACCCTTGAGCAACCCATAGCCAAATCAGTTTTGTCATGTGGATCTCATGGTCCTCAGGAAATGCTCCAAAATAGAGAAAACAAGGTCTTAAGTGAGAAGGTAAATGGTTGTAGCTTAAAGCAAGTGAGTCCATGTATTGGCTTGGATTACTAACCATAAATGAACTTAGACTTGCAGCAATTTGTCGCCACCATGAATTTGACCAATTATTTTTCAAAAGACCAGCAGCGATGACAATTGCAAGAGGCAAACCATCACATTTTCTTGTAATAACCCTTCCAAAATGTTCCAACAAAGGAGGGCATATTCCGGTTCTAAACATCTTCTTTTGAAATATGTCCCAACTTTCAGCTTCAGTACGGAGACGCAAAACATGAGCAGGTCTTGCTGACTGAACATGCAAACTCACGTCTGTGTCACGACTAGTAAACAACACCCGGCTTCCGGTTCTGTCATCTGGAAAATACATTTTGAGATCGTTCCAGGCCTTATAATCCCAGATATCATCAAAGACAACCAAATATTTACGACCTTTTAATTTTCTGTATAGTTTTTCCCCTAATTCATGGTCGTACAATTCATAGAACTCATCTGGCATGTCATCGATAAAACAACTTAATATGGTAAGTAACAGATCTTTCTTGACATATACTTGAGAAACACAAGCCCACGCTCGAAAATTAAACATATACTCTATTAATGGATCCCTGTATAACTTATTAGCCAAAGTCGTTTTACCAAGCCCAGCCATTCCTACAATTGAGATAATCTGCAACGGCTTTGCAGAATTTCCAGTAAGTTGATCTAGTAGAATTTCTACTTCATTATTAAAGCCCACAACAGCTTCTTCTCCTTCGATGTTTGGCTTAAATCTGATATCACCAAGTTGATTACATATAACTATAATCTTATTCAATCTTTTCATTTGATGTCTATACCAATCTTCGTTAACCACGTCCATTTCTGTCCCTAGTACATCTTTATATCGTAGCATCTGACTCATCACAGCTTCTTCGTGACTGTACCAAGCTTCACTAGCCAGCACTTCTTCCATTTCTTTCAATAAAACCTGCACTTCCTCAGTTTCATACCCTATCAACATAATTCTGAGGTGATTCATTAGGCCATCCAATGACTCGGACATCTTTACTTTAGAATCTAGTGCTACTTCGCCACAACAAAGAGTGAATTTCGTAAAGTAGTTGAGAAACTGCTCTATACGAGCAACAAGAGCATCAGCCATGGTTTTATCCTGTTCCAAATAATAGGTCAACGGTAGCTAAACTCTTTGGTACTGATGTCCTTTTTAGGCAACCCTTCCATAAACATAGAGCATGAATTTTCATAACATTGATCTGACTAGCTGTCATTGGCTACCGCATGCATGTAATCAGTGTATTTCAATAATGTAAAATAATAATCCATCAATAGATGGAGTGGTACCCGTCAAATCCTTAGGGATGCCCAAATGATGTCGGTATTAAATGAAGGTATTTTAACCAGCATCATAACCCTTACGGAGTGAGATGATAAGATCCAATGTGGTTCCAGGGACGGGGTGCCCTCCTTTCCCTTCTTTTTTACAAATATAATTAACATAACAAACATGCTTTAATACCATGCATGTTGCAATAGAAAAGATGCACTATTTGCCAATACAAATTGCACGATACAATTTTGCTACTAATATTGATAGATTAACGTTACATATTGCCTAATAATCTAATCTAATTGTAGACCTAATTCATTCAATCACTGTCATGTGTCTTGCCTAATTTCTTTCTCCTCATTACATATGATGAACAAATTATGAATATGAATGGATGTGTGTGATAACTTAATTGCCTTTTATTAAAATTTTAAAGGATATAGTAATAATAATAAAAAGTAGTCTACATCAAGGTTCATCTTTAAGTTCATATTATACGCATATCAATCATCCAACCCACATACACCTGTGTGTATAAACATGCTCAAATATATCCTAAAATCACATCAGAATTCATCATTCCTCGAATCCTCTTAAAAGTATTATACATACTATTGACAGTCTTATAGGGGTAATATGTACAAAGGCCACTAGGTATGCACTAATACTATTTGGGTAATCAATATTTTCACTTACTGATACATTTCTTGTCAAAAACAAACACTTCGGGCCAACATCACATTTTCCAGCAAAAGCGAAGTGATAATAGGAGTATAGGACCTTATATTTGGCACCACAATTCTCAGTGACAACAGGAAGACCCCCATCTTTTTAACCATTTCTTACTATCAAACTGCTACCTGACGGTTTTTCATGTGCCGTTACAGTAATGGCCTGTTTATCTAACTGAACTACCCACTTTTAGCTCATCTATTTCCACCCGAACGAACTGTAACACAAATACAATGTCCTAATCTTTATAGTTGTTTCAAATTCTTTAGAAAGTAAAAATATCTACACATATACAATTTGTGAGCAATGAGACTAGAACCCACAACCTCTGGGTTAAAACGGGTCACCTCGAATACCACTAGGTGACTAGGACCAAGTCGGTTAGATTCATAGAATCATAGAGACCAAGAAATATTGGCTTAAGGATTTAAGTTAGTGAAGCCACCACAGTGTGAACTTCACAGGTTGATGCATGGCTCACAACAAGGATTATATGAGAACCCATAAATATACAAATTCAAAATTAGAAACGGTTGGTGAAGTTAAAAATATATATAGGGCTCCAACATTTTCAATCAACTTGTGATAAACCTCCAAATTCACTATAACAAAAACCCAAAAATCAAAAGTATAAGGCTTTACCTTCTATTAAACGACTAGAATCAACACTATATCTTCTTCTTCCTCCTTAAATTAATTTACCACCACTAGTATATCTTGTTGGTTATTGTTATGATTCTAGAATAGAATGATGTATATCTATCTTGTCCCTTTCTCTTCAATTTTCTGTAAAATGATCTACTTGATGAGGTTATTGTGGCTGGGATTGAATCTTAGATTTCCAAAATTAATAATTTGGCCGCTTAATTATCTTGGACAAAAACTTATATTTAACCAAATTCTTCATCATTTTATATTTTAAATTATCCACTTAAATTACATAATTAATAACTTAATATTACCTTTCTCTTACAATGACCCATATAACCCATTTGGGTAATTGGGTCTCGTTAAAGTGTTTGCCACTCCTACATTCCATATTTCCATATAGTTTTAGGACAATTTTTTTATAAGCTTACTTTAAGTGCAATTAACTACATCATTTTTTATTTTATTTTTGATAAAACTATCTTGGAAATCAAAGGGGACACTTTTGTAACATATGAACTCTGCACACTTGTTTGCAGTCAATTGCATGTTCGATTTTCCCTTACTTTTAATAACACTAATCCCTCATCCTGAATGTCCATCGAATTAATCATTTGTTTCAACTTTCAAATCCTGCCAAACCTATAAAGAGTAATCACATTCGAATAAAACAAATGGGCTATATAAATTCAAGGCCGGATTTGAGGATGTTTAACATGTGCAAACGAACAGGGTCTAATTTTATTTAAGGGCCCAAAACTTCAGTTATCTGTTTGCTAATATTAAATATCCATATTATAATACCTAACGATGGCAATGTGATATTGTATTTCTGTTTGTAATTGCTCATTATAAAAAGTATTATGTTATTCTATAAAACAAGAGAATACGTAAATGATATCGATAACATTTTTAATTTGCTTTGGTAATGCTTTTTGCTATCAATAAATGAAACAAAAAAATTTCCCTAATATAATTTTTTTTAACTAAAGGCCTTTATATTTAATGCATCACAGGGCCTCAAAAATTCATGGGACGGCCGTGAGAATCTTTCTGCTTACTACAAAAAGCATATTTATATCTCTTGTTAGGATACCACTTCGCCAGAAACCTAAAATGATGACCATGTAAGGTTATAGAACTCGTTAATAGGGATCAGATCAACGAGGTAACAAGACATGATTTTTTTGATATGTCGAGGAGATATTGGATTGGTTAATTTATATATAGAAATGTTTTAGGTAAAATAAAATAAATAAAACAATAGATTTTTTCTTTACTGAAAATCACCGTACAATATGAAAATCATCGTGCATCAATATATATACTTGTGCTTCTTGAATCTCCGTGCATTAACTTTGTTATTATCTAAGGGTCAAAGTATTGTCCAATTTATTTTACTTTAATACTTGTTTTTGCAATAACCAACCCCTATATATATATATATATTGGATATATATATATATACACACACATATAGGGGGAAAGGAGTATAAGGTTGTCCCATACCCAAGCTTAGGTATGGAACTTCTCACATACATTTTTTTAAACCATAAATATCATGGGGGCCATGTGTTTTATTAATTATAAAACAAATATTAAAATGTTGCTATGTGATGAGTTCCATACCTAAGCTTGGGTATGAGACAACTTTATATATATATATCTAATAATTTATAAAATTATATGTAATAATATTTAAAATATCCAAGATACTTTTAGAGATTCGTGAAAAAAAATACATATAAAAAATTGACTTTTGTTGACCTTGACCGAGTTTGACTGGTCCGGCTGATATTTGACCGAGATTCCCGATATTTGACTGCTGATATTTGGCCGATATATATGGTTGAATAGCGTTGGCTGATATTTAAGCCGATCCCTCAATTTCGTCTCCTTAAGAAACCAATCTTTTGAGGTATCGGCCGATATTTACACACTGTGACGAGGGGTTTAAAGTATAATGTACAAGAATGCTCATTCTTAAATTTAAAAGATAAAAGATAAAACCTGAAATTTGCTCCAAAACCATAGGGACCATTTGTAATGAACTCAGTAAATGATAACGTTTCACGAAAAGTCTTTGTGTTGGTCAACATGAGTATCTTGTTACAAACTAAAGCTATAAATATGTTTTCAATTTGTCGAGTTAACATTGAATCAAATGTCAATGTGATTATGTGAAAGTAACAAACTTAACTTGTATGCATGTATGCATAAGCTTAACTTGGTTTATTTGTTTATTGCAAATGTATAGGTTTAAAAACGCAAGTATCGAAGATTGGGGAGTATTTAGCAATTCTAATTGCCAAAAGATGTTTGCTGATACAGAGAAAATGAGGGACTAAGTTGCAAGTTGGAGAAAAAGAGGTTATAATACTCGATCGTTGACTCTCTCAGACAAACTTTTCATCCAAGAAATTTAGCATAAAATAAACTACTTCAATCCTAATTTTTTGTTGTTCATATTATTATTGAAAGGTTTACGGTTGAAGTATTCAGAATTCCGCTCTTAAAAACTCGTTCATATTATTTTGTTGACTCGATCAGTTATCATCTATCTATCAGTACTACTTAAAAGTCTTCCTTTTAATTATGATATATATACATATTTAAAATTTTGTTAATCCACTAGAGCATCTGTTAGTCGGAACAATAGATCTGATTGACATGATCCCTTTCAAAAGTTTAACGGAAAGAAAAAAATGGATAGATGAGATTCTAGGTAATTGTGAAAAACTATGTAAGATAAAATATAGCTGCTCAAACATAGAGCAGGCAGAGGAAGTTGTGGTGGGGTTTGATGAAGAAGTAGACACACTACTTGATCAACTTACTTCAACTTCTACAAAGCGACTCCAGGTTATCTCTATTGCAGGAATGGTTGGGCTTGGTAAGACTACTCTTGCTAGAAAACTTTACAACCATCCATTAGTCGAGTATTTCTTTGATATTTGTGCCTGGACTTGTGTTTCTCAAGTTTATCTTGTTAAAAATTTGTTAGTCGGTATTCTAAGTTCTTTTGTCCATGAGATTACTGACGAGACTTACAAAATGAGCGAAACACAGTTGGGGGAAAAGCTATACAGACTACTAAAGGGTCGTAAATATTTGGTGGTCTTGGATGATATCTGGGATTCTAAGACATGGAATGAGCTCAAAATCTATTTTCCAGATGACAAAACTGGAAGCAGAGTCCTGTTTACTAGTCGTGACATAGACATCAGTTTACAAGTACAGGCAGCAAGACCTACTCATGTTTTGCGTCTCCGTACTGAAGTCGAAAGTTGGAAAATGTTTGTCAAAAAGACCTTTAGTGCTGGAATATGTTATTATTTCCTGGAAGATTTCGGGAGGGTAATTACAAGAAAATGTGAAGGTTTGCCTCTTGCAATTGTCAAAGCCTCTGGTCTTTTGAAAAATAATTTGTCAAATGAGTGGTGGGGGCAAATTGCCGAAAGGCTAAGCTTGTATGGTGAGTAACCCAAGCCAATACATGGATACGCTGGCTTTGAGCTACAACCATTTGCCGACTCACTTGAAACCATGTTTTCTGTTTTTTGGATCATTTCATGAGGACTATGAGGTACCTGTGACAAAGCTGATTTGGTTATGGATTGCTCAAGGATTCATAGATCAAAGTGGAAGCAAAATCTTGAAGGATGCTGCAGAGGATTTATTGATGGATTTAATCAATAGAGGTTTGCTGATGACTTCCAAAAAGAGGGCTGATGGCCGGATTAAATCATGCTGCATCCATGACTTGTTGCGGGATGTATGCTTGAGAAAATCCAGAGAAGAGAAATTTTCCTTACTAAGTTACAACTATGCACTTGTTCCGACATCCTCCACTACTATCCACTCTGGTTTGTGCTATCCATATGAGTTGGGCAATATTCTTCAAAAAGGTAGACCAATTAATTATGAAATATACAAAACAGTCAGGGTGTTCTTGATATGGAGTATATCCCTATGTCTGTATTTCATTCTGATGTAGTACACCTAAGTGATCTAAGATACTTAGCCATTCAAGCTTATGATGGAAGTCCCCCGGCATCAATATCTAATCTTGTCAACTTGCAAACACTGATAATATCGTCAAAGAAGAATATTGTTCTGCCAAAAACCATATGGAATATGGTAAATTTGAGGCACCTTTATATCAGATCAGGGGAAAACCTTACTGAAGGGCCTAATTTTGTACAAGCAGCAGAGAATGATGGTTCTCCAAATTTGTTGCTTAGCCTGCAAACATTATCTCAAGTGAGTCCTCGATCTTGCCAGGATGTACCATCAAGAGCTCCCAATCTTAGGAAGCTTGGGTTATGTGGATCCTTAATATCAATTTTAGGTGATCTAGAATTCCCTAATGTAAGTATTATGAATACAACTTAATTGTTTTCTATCTAACTTGACTTATATATGTGTAGATAGTTGAGGGACCATTCTGGACAACACTGGAAAGAAGAAGCAGAAGGACTGAGCTACTGATATATGAAGATGAAGGGGTCAATTTAAACTTTGAAGCTCTATATATACAATGTGTTATCCACCTAGGGTTCTTAATATTCCCTAGGGTTTTGTAGCCGTTGTCAGTGTCTTTCATTAAAATGTAACCGGTAAATGATTTCTGGGTTTGTTCATCTTTAGTAGTTTTTATGTTTTAAGTAAGAAAACTATTTCTAGCTTTCTGGTTATTGTAATAAATTACTTGGATTATTCTTAGTTATATATATATATATATAAATCATTAGTTTTAGTAGTTTCTACATGGTATCAAAGCCAAGTTGGTTGAGGAACTGATTCAGATTCATATCCTTAATAGGGTTTGAGTTTGACTGCTCCTTTTGTTGCAAATCTTTTCTTCCGCTTATTACTATCTCGATTTGGGGATTTCCTTTATTAGGGTTTTATTCTCGGTCGATTGATTATTACATATTTATTATTATCTCGATTTGGGGATTTCTCTCATTGGGTTTTATTCTCAAATCGATTGATTATTATATATCTTTTCCCTCTCTGAATTTATTCCTTCCTTATAGGAATCAAAACTCAGACTGGTTGATTCTTATCTATCTCTCTTATTTGCTCAAGTTGTGGGGCTCACTTCTTATGAAGGTTTGGAGTTTTACCTTGAAAATGGGATGTGCTATGGAATTCATAACTGGTACCTGTGTTAGATCTATTGACAATGAAATTTTAGCTAAACAATGGGATAGGTGCAATTCTGTTGTTCTTTCATGGATTTTAAGTTCTGTTACAGAAGAGTTATACTTGGGACAAATTTTTTCAAAGAATGCACAAAATGTTTGGGAAGAACTTAAGGAAACATATGATAAAGTTGATGGGTCAATAATCTTTAATCTACATCATAAAATCCACTCTTTATCTCAAAATGGGAAGCCTCTTTCTGAATATTATCATAATCTGAATTCTCTTTGGAAACAATTTGATGCTCTCACTAAGTTACCTTCATGCACTTGTAATGCTGCTAAGGAAATTCAAGAACACAATCAACTCTTAAAATTAATGCAATTTCTTATGGGCCTTGATGATCACTACCAACTAGTTAGGAGTAATATCTTGACCAGAGTCCCTATACCCAATGTGAAAACTGCCTTTGCCATCATATCAAGGGAAGAGTCACACAGGGGTGTGACTTCTGCTGAAAATGTGGCTAAACCTCACAACACTGCCTTCATTGCTAAGTTTGATAATGGAAAAAGAAACTTTGGTATCAAAAATTTCAAGAACAACTTTGAAAGTAACAAAAGTTTTGAACAATTTAAGCCTTTTGACAAAAACAAGTCTTTTGAAAGGAGGGGTCCTAATACTTCACTTCAGTGCACAAAATGCAACAAGTTTGGCCACACCATTGATAGATGTTTTGAATTGGTTGGATATCCACCTGGATATGGGAGGGACAGTCAGTCAAGAAGGAATGGGTCTCAATCTTTTTATAAATCTAATAATAATGTTGTGGTTAGTGATGGTTCTGCTTCTGGTTCTATGCCTTCTTCCAGTTCTGGTTCCAATTCTGATCACAGTCCCACTGTGACTCTCACTTCTTATCAATATGCTCAATTGATGAATCTTTTGAATGATAAGTCTCCTATCAAAGGTGTTAATGCCAATATGGCAGGTACTTTTTATAACTCAAATCACTATTTTAACTCAAATTTTTCTATGTTCTTTTGCTTTAATATTAGTAACAAGGTTATGACCTATAAAAATGGGTGGATTGTTTGATTCTGGTGCTAATAGTCATATGACTTGTAATGAGGATTCTTTGTTTAATGTCCATGACATATCTAGCCTGGGACATTCTGTTGGACATCCCAATGGTACCCAGGCAAGAATTCTGAAAATTGGTGATTTGAGGTTACAAGACAATGTTGTTCTGTTTGGTGTCCCATATGTTCTTGAATATTGTGTGAACTTGTTATCTGTTTATAGTTTAACTGGAGATAGTAAGGCTTTCATTGGATTTGATGAAAATAAATGCATTATGAATACAACTTAATTGTTTTCTATCTAACTTGACTTATATATGTGTAGATAGTTGAGGGACCATTCTGGACAACACTGGAAAGAAGAAGAAGCAGAAGGACTGAGCTGCTGATATATGAAGATGAAGGGGTCAATGTGAACTTTTAAGCTCTATATATACAATGTGTTATCCACCTAGGGTTCTTAATATTCCTTAGGATTTTGTAGCCGTTGTCAGTGTCTTTCATTAAAATGTAACCGTTAAATGATTTCTGGGTTTGTGTCTTTCATTAAAATGTAACCGTTAAATGATTTATGGGTTTGTTCATCTTTACTAGTCTTTATGTTTTAAGTAAGAAAACTATTTCTAGCTTTCTGGTTAATGTAATAAAGTGCTTGGAACATTCTTAGTTATATATATAAATCATTAGTTTTAGTAGTTTCTACAGTAAGCTCCTTGCAACACCTCCAAAAGTTGAAGCTATTAAACATAACTCCATACCCGGAAGCAACAAGATCATGCAATCCAGTTCTGTTTCCTGAGAATATTAGAAAATTGATGTTGTCAAATACGGGAATGGAATGGGAAGAAATGTGGACTTTCTCCTTGCTACCCAACCTTGAGTCTTTCAAGTTAGAACTTCATGAATGCATGGGAGAAATATGGGAGACAGGGGATGCAGAATTTCCACAGCTTAAAGTGTTAAAAATGCATGATCTGGACATAAAAATTTGGGTTGGTTCCAGGGATAACTTCCCTTGAATACAACGTTTAGTGATTCATCATTGCTCAAACCTCAACAGTATACCATTTGATCTAGGGAGTATTTTAACATTTGATCTAGGTAGCATTTCTGCACATAACTCTGCTATAGAAATCCAAAAGGAGCAAGAGAATGAAGGAAACACTTTCTTGAAAGTCTATGCAAAGCCAGAGTTAGAAATCCAGAAAGAGCAATAGTAGTGGCATTGGCCTTCATTTCAAACTTTTCACCTTTGCTGTAAGAAATTTCGTATAAACTGTAATGTTATTAATAATGCTGTAGCTGTTGGGTATGTGACATGATATAATTAAGCTCAATTTTGTTCTTTTGTAGCTGCTACGGAGTGTTATTAAGTTAGCTATTAGTAGTATAATATCGATATTATTAGTGTAAATAAGCCATTTTGGGAAATCTCACCTGTTTTGTTTTCATGAACATTTTCATTATTGATTATACTTTTGGATCTAGATACCAAAATTAAATAAATCCCAAGTAGACAGGCATGGAAATAAAAGACATTGTTTCCTAACACAGATTATTCATCACATGCTTTGTTCCTTGATTGGTCCTGCATCACAACTTCAAGCATAAGATCATGCAAAAATAATTTGGGGAGTGCTTACAAAGTTTCTCGGCAGCTTTTTGTCTTGACTCATTGTGGCTTAACTTACAGGGTATATTTTTTTTTCTGCTAGCATACTCTTTCTGGGTGGGTTTTAGTCATGGTGTCTTGACCATATCGTACACACACGACATTTTGCCTTTTATTAATGATCCTCAATCATTGCTCGTATTATTTCATCATTTTTTGTTACGCCTAGCATCTTTTCTTCATAGTCCTTCCCCTAATTCTTGGTGAAGTGACAAATCTTCTTGACATATATTTGAAAAAGACAAGCCCACACACGAAAATCAAACATATACTCTATTAATCGATCCCTATACGATTTATTCCTGCAATTGAGATAACCTGCAACGGCTTTGCAGAATTTTCAGTAAGTTGATCAAGTAGAAATTCTATCTGATCATTTTCAAAGACCACAACAGCCTCTTCTTCCTTTGAGTTATAACTGATTTTACAGAGTTGTTCACAAATAAATACAATCCTATTCAATCTTTTGATTTGATCAATATACCAATCTTCGTTAACCACCATTTTTGGTTCTAATTTCTGACCTATCACTGTTTCTTCATGAATGTACCAAGCTTCACTAAGAACCGGTCCTTCCATTTCTTTCAATAAAATATGCACTTCCTCAGTTTCATACCCTATCATCATGTTTATGAGGTGATTCATTAGACCATCAAACGACTCAGGCATCTTTACTTTCGCATCTAGTCCTTCTACACCATGAGAACGACAGAATTTCCTAAAGTAGTTGATGAACTGTTCTACACGAACAAGAAGAGCATCAGCCATGATTCTATCCTGTTTCAGAGTGATACGTCAGCGGTAGCCAAGATATATGGTACTGAAAGTCCTTTTTAGGAGGTGCCTTATACCCAGACTCATCCTCAAGAGGACTAGTCCTAATCAGCGCCACATCATCAAAGAACTATCCAAGGACTAATCCCCCAAAATCCAACCTTATACTGAGGACTAGTCATAGACCCACCTTTATACACTCACAAAATTAAAAAAAAAAAAGAAAAAAAAAAGAGTTAAATCACTCGTCCTGGGGGGGACGAATGGGGAGAGATGAGTCCTTGGACGAACCCAACCCCGCGGTGTAGCAAGATGGACGAGTCCTTGGACGAACCAAGGACGAATGCATAAGGAAGCCTCTTAGGCAACCCTGCCATAAACATAGAGCATAAATTTTAAAAAGATTGAAGCTGACTAGCTGTTATTGGCTAATGGCTACCGCATATGCAATCAGTAGGGTATTCCAATAATGTACAACATTTTCAAACTACTAAATATTTATTTTTGTTTTTTTTATTTTTTAGAACTGCACAGAGAATGATTATACTAGTTAACATAACAAACATGTTTTAATACGATACTGCAATAGAAAATAATTCTTTTAAGGTCGGCACACACTTGATCACCTTAAGGTCCCGCTGGGAACAAAAAATAATTCTTTTAAGGTACCCGTTATCAATGAAGCCTAGACCCATATGTGAAGTTTAAATACGTGGGCTCAATTCTTCGGGGTGCCAAGATCATGTGGGGATTAGGATGGAGGTATTTTACCTGCATCATATGACTCATACGAGGTGGGTCGATGGGTATCCAATTATAATACCGGGGCTAGGGTTCCCCCCATTACCCTTCTGCAATAGAAAAAGATGCACTATAATATATTTGCCAATTATGAATATCTATGATGAACATATGGATATGTGACTTTTCTTACACTCCATTCTTGAGTTTTTTTTTTATAAAGAATAGGAAAAGAAAAGATTAGAAAATTCTCTCATTTTGCATTCTTGAGTTTTTTATTTCTAAGAGAAAAGAAAGGGGAAGAAAAGAAAACAAAGGTGTTTTGGATGTAAAAACTTTCCTCCCATTTTTGGGAAGATTTGGATGGAAAACTTTTAAATTAAGTGTATAATTACCAATTTACCCTTATTACCTAAAGACAACCTTAAGGATGAAAGGACATAATTGTAAAGTTATAACTTTTTTCCCTTTCTTTTCTTTCTAACTCAAGAATGCTATTAACTTTATATTTTCTTTTCATTAGTTTTCCAAGTAACTCGAGAATGCCTTTTTTGATATATAATTTTTTTCTTTTCTTTCTCTATCCAATCTTCCCCTTTCTTATCCTTTAAAGAATAATAATAATAAAAAAATCTACATCAAGGTTCATCAATTCAAGTTCATATTATAATTAAGCATATTATCGATCTACATATAATCATGATAAAATCCTAACATCTATTATAGTTTTCAAATTGGAGGTAGTATAAAACTCACCCACTAATTAAAAGAAAATAATGAATGGCTTTCACTGGGCCATATATGCACTCAATCCATCAGTTTCATGTACGTGTACGATAAGTTATAATACTAGTCCCTGTACTATTGACTTGTATGCATGTTTAATCCAATAACTTAAGAAAGATGAAATGCTGATGTATCGATGTAAGAACTTGATCTGCACAGTTAAATGAGATTGATCATAGATGCTCTAACTGCTTATGGTTCCTGGTAAATTTTGACATTAAACATCCTACTATATGTTAATAGACTACCTAAGTAAGAAAAAGTTCAATTCAGACATACAGAACCAAACCGGATTTCATCCCACCAAATATATAATTTGTATTGCTTGTGTTAGTTCCAGAACATTAGCAAGACTAATTCTTCAAAACTCCAATTTTGTAAAGAAAAAACAGAAAGATGAGATTTTACACTTGGTGCACAATTTCAACAGCCCAACAGGCCTTCTTACTTGTACTAATAGTAATACTGCAAACCGCTAACTAAAGAATATAAAATGCAAAAAAACTAAAAGATAAATGGGATTCAAGTGGCAACAGAAACAACATGTAACATCCCAAAGTTTTTAAGGTAAAGAAATTAACCTCTTTTTATAGTTTTGACATTTAATTAATTTCCTAATATTTTATTTTTGAATATGGGGTTAATTTAGTTGGTACTTTAACGGATAACGGGTAAAAATACCCACAAAAATAGAAAAAGGCGAAGTGCCAGCCATCTATATGTTGTGACTCACTCTTCCACCACTCAATTTCCCTTCTTCTTCACCCTCTCTTCATGCATTTCTTCTTGTTCTATCAAATCAAAGCTTAATTCTCTCTAATTCAAGGATCATAATAACAATAACAATCATCACCAACAATCTTTATCAAGAAAATTGAAAGTTAGGGTTTGAGGTGGGAGGTGGTGGTGGCCGAAATTCCTAGAGGAAAAAGGGGAAAAAGAAGTTGTAATCTAAAGTCTTGAATTAGCTCATTGTTTGTTTGAGGTATTGATTCCCTAACCTAGTTTTATCTTGTCTCTTTAAATTAGGGTTCTTGGAGTAACCCAAATTGGGGGTTTTGCTAGAAATTGATTCATGAATAATTTTCCCTCAAATTCTTAAATAACCTAGTTTGTCATAGAGTTGTATAATGAGTTTGAATAAGAAATTGATATGTTTACTTGATAATGATGATTTATGAGAAAAGTTGAGTTCTCACTAGTTTTTGAAAGGATGATGAATATGGTAGCTTGAGCTACCTAGTGATATTGTTGAAAGTAAAAGAAACTCAATGACAAATGGATTAGGTTTGGATTTAGAAAGGCTAGTGATTGATAAGTATGACTAGGTTGAGTTAGTCAAGTTTGTGAATGAAAACTTATACATTGTATGTTATGATCATAGGTTGAAGCTTGTTTTGTGCTTTGTTTTTGTTATCAAGTCATTGTCCGAGTTGCGGAGGAGGTGAGTATATTTCCATACCTTTGTATATACGTTGGGTCGATTACCACATTATCTTGAAGTTGTGTATCCATGTGTGGTAATTGATTTGGCATTAGGCCCATATGGGGCATAGTGTTTATGAGGCCTAAGAACCTCCGGGACCTAAGAATCCCGATAGTTGATTTATGGGGCCTAAGAACCTCCGGGACCTAAGAATCCCAATAGTTGACATTGTTTATGATTGTTTAGCTTATATGGATCCATGTATAGCGTTAGTGTGCAAAGGTGATCATGTAAACGTGGCATGACGGTGTCATAGGTTACATGTAATAGTCCTTTGTATGTTGCCCTCCTTTGTGTTCATAAATGTATGCAAGTATATTCACTAAGCTTTTGCTTATATTTTTAGTGTTTCATTTTCTTATAGGCGGTTTCGAAAAAAGGAACTGAAGTGATTGATTTAGAAGTTTGAAGCTAGAAGTCTTTTGGAAGGTACCTTGTAGATTTTGAAGGTACCTTGACCATTCTCGAATGAATGGTATTTTTGGTAGACTTAGAAAATCCCTCCCCTCTATGGCTCTCGGTACAGATTTGGTCGTTTTGGAAATATCATGTTTTAGTTAGTTTGAACAATTTTAGGTTGTAAAGGTTTTGAGGAATGAGACACAAGTTTTTGAAGGTCAACTTAATCATTTTGGTTGTTTACCCATGTTGACATTTGACCCACTTGATGGGAAATGAAGTTTGTATGACGCTTACATGTTAGATTTGGATGTAACAATGGTTTTTAAGATTTTGAAGTTTTAATCATAGGTTGAAATGTTTGGATTTGGGTTGAAAGCATTGCAAGTTGAGTTTTAGTGTCAAGGTGAAGTTTTTGCAGGTCTGGACCAGAGATTTCCCATTGCAGCGCAGTGGGGGCTTTTCCTCGCGTAGGTCTGTGACTTTCCACTGCGGCGCAGTGGGGATTTTCTGTTAACAAATAATAATAATAAAAATAAAAAAATTCGAGTTTCTATTTATCAAGTCTTAGTCCTTTTCACAACATTGATGATATTACAACATACGAGTTGGGTAATATTCTTCAAAAGGGTAGACTAATAGGTAGACCAATTCATTATGAAAGATATAATACGGTTAGGGTTCTTGACATGGAGTATGTCCCAATGTCTGTATTTCATTCTGGTGTAGTACACCTTAGTGATCTACGATACTTGGCCATTCAAGCTCATGATGGAAGTCCCCCTACATCAGGTGAAACTTCCCACGACTACAGGGATAACTTCCCACGACTACAACGATTAGTGGTTCATCGTTGTTCAAAACTCAAAAGTATCCCACTTGATCTAGGGAGTATCTTGACATTGGAGACAATTGAGGTACATGCATGCAGCCCTTCTGCACATAAATCTGCAATAGAGATACAGAAAGCGCAAGAGAGTGAAGGAAACTTTTTCTTGAAAGTCCATGCAAAGCCAGACTTAGAAATCCAAAAAGAGCAATAGTGGCCTCATCTCAAGCCTTTCACCTTTTCTGTAAGAAATTTCATATCAAATGTAATGTCATTGATGACTGTGGATAGGTAGGTGATGTGAATCCTATTTGTGTCTGCCTAGCTTTGTCTTTTTGTGATTCTTTAAAAAGCAGTTAGTAGTGTTGCTGTATAAAATAAGGAGCCATTTTGGGCTGTTAGCAGTGTGCAGAAAATGTAAAATCCCACCTGTTTCCAAGAACTTTGGTTCGGTCATTTTGTTTATTGTTAGTTCCGGGCTTCCGGTATTGATGGTGTACCTCTCTTCTTCTTTTTTTTTATCCGAAAACTTAGCCGAAACTTATTCAAGGAACTTTTTGAATGACAAAGTAAAGTTCTGCTTCCTTTGAACATTTTCATTCAAGTTTTATACTCTCTGTTATATTGGTAGGTAAAAATAGTATTGTGAGATTCAGATACTTGTGTCCAAATGTACAATCACATACTGAAAAATACACCTCTCCACACTCATCCTTTTGACTTTATTATTCCTACACCTTAAACAAAATGCATCTTTGTTGATGTCCGTAAAACCTCTAATTCTTTCACATAAAAATAAAAAAATGATCTAAAATGTGTATCCAAAAGTATTTTAACAAGATGAACCAAACATGTAATCTATGTGGAGACATAAAAAAAAGTGGAACTCAATATGTTTGTGTGTTTTCACTAGATTTGGACCCATGTCAAGGGTTATTTTTAAGTTTTTTTATATTCATTATAATAAAAGTAGTTAGTTTTTATTACTGATTCAACTTTATGCATTTGTAAGAAAAATATAATATATTTTTGTTATAAAATAAGTTATTTAATCAATTGTTGAATGTACTTGTTTATAATAACGAGGAAGAAGATGGTTGGGGAGAAAAGAAAAGTTATTTACAAAAATGGTTCATTTGGTTTGTGTTTATGAACAAAAAGACCAATATGCTTATGTGTGCAAAGCATTGTGACCTTGCTTATTTGTACAAGCAGTGACCATCTACAATAAAGACCAAGTTCTTAAAAGTTTACTGTCCAATAAAGTTTCATGTAAATTTTAAAGATAGAAGGAAACCTGTAAATTGCTCCAAACCATAGACATGAAATATGCATTGAACTCGGTAAATATTAGTACCACGGGTCAACTTGTTTCTTCGCCAAAAGTCTTTGTGTTGACCTGCATAAGTATCATGTTAACATTGAAGGAAATGTTTAAGTAACAAACTTAACTTCTAACAGTCTTACATTATGCATTATACGACTTGTAGATTATGTGTATCATCAAAATATAGTTGTGTACAGAGATTTCCATATCATTTCTGTAAAATAATCGTATAGGACATTAGTTAAAAGCGATTCATTGGCATTGGATCCCATGTTTTCCTCACTAAGGCTCACCGGAAGAGATGGGACTTTAATAGCGTAAGAGCTGTTACAACCTGTGATTCACGGCCAGTATGATATCTATGCAGCTTCAGCTGAGAGCTAATGTTGTCTACCCAAAGAGATTGTGTCAATTACATATATCTTGGATCAAATTTTACAAAAGAGAGTAATATAGTGTAAGACAGTAAGATGTATACGACTAGAGGAATACCTGTAACAGCCTCTGTATCAGCTGCTGTTCCAGTTTCACAACAGTAAATGTTGGATGCCATGTAATGAATCTTCTCACAATTTTTGTCAGCGACAATAGGCCCTTCTGTTGCTCTAGTATCGGCTCCAAGAATGACATCATCCTGAAAAAGGATAAGAAATCAGAGGCAATTTCAACTCAAGGCTACATGTTAAAATTTTGATAACTAGATCATTCTTAAAAACTGCTCTAATTCTTCCCCATGGCATAAACAAACAAACAAAAATCTCAAGCTTATATGGTTTTCAATCTGTATAAATAGATGCACTCCAGTTTAACTCACAGCTTAAAACAATTGGCCATCGGTGTCGGTTGAGCCGGTCAAGTAACTAATACTATAATGTTGAATTACATAATATATATATAACACTAAATAAGTAGATCACCTACTAAATGTTTATCAGTTTATTACCTTGTTTACCAAATATCCATGTTCGGTCCTCATGCTGCCCACTTGCCTAATATTTTGCTAAATTTCTATTTATAGATGAGCATCCTACATTAAGTCATTACCTACAACACCCCTTTCATCACTTTCTCTCCCTTTGTATAGTAAAACCTAACAAAACTTTTTTTGTCTTTAAGTGGGAATTTGACATCTACCGAAACTCTGACAGATTATTGCTCTCTTTCTTGAACCAAACCCAGCTCAGACTGTGAAAGTGAAGTCGAAGTGCGAAACTGGCTAAACCCAACTGTTTTTAGAAGGTTAATTAGGCTTGGAACTTTGTTGAACCAAGTATGCCGGTTCTGTTCAAAATATAGCCATCAACCTGACCAAGCACAGTAAAACCCTTTTTGACAATCCACTTCCTTCAACACACCCACCATGTAATCAGGCATTCAAATGTTGCCATATGAAACTCTATTGCGAATCAGAAAAGGTAAATGTACTTGTAAAATTTTAATTTTATTATCAAATCTATATGTATGCATTATTTCAATTGAAGCCTATTCATACAGGAAGTGGTTTCAATCTACTCCCAAATGAAAGTATAAGGCTATGACTGACTTAGTGAGTAAAATAGTATGAATAAATGAGCTACCACTTAAATATTGGTCATGAACTTAAAACACGTTTAGCAAAAGGCTTTGGCATGATAAAGGGGCAGGTCTTCGTATTGCCTCAAATCTGTCTTCCGAATTAGCCCCAAATTTTAAAATCAACTTCCCCTCTAAACTAACAAAGATAGATGAAACTGACATACAAGCAATTAAAAGTCTTCGACTTTTTTATTTAATATAATCTTGCCTCATGGAGGCGCTCTTACAAAAAGGTCCCGCAAATGTGACCAACTGTCAAGCCAAACAGCAACATAGAAAGAACAAAAACCAGACAGATTAAAAAACATGGGCCATTTGAGTAAAGAGGAGTCAATAAGTTTGGTTTCGTCTCGAATCCAATCAAACCAAGGCATAGGTCTAATCGTAAATGTCGAAAAATTTACATCTATGGATTCATCACAGTTGAATTGACAATGACAATGTGTAAATAAAAGAAGAGCCATATAAGCAACTCATGATCATCAATAATCTAATTTCAAACAAGCAAATATCAAAGGTATAAAAAAAAAAAACATTTTTTTAAAAAAATAAGACAATACAGTAACATATTTAAGGGGAAAAAAACAAACAAAAACATAGTAATACCTGAAAAACCAGACAAACACTGGTGGTTCCGGTTTTCAAAAAAGGAGAAGACTTTAATCCTTTTTTAGTCAGCAAGTCGTTTCGTCTACACAAATCGAAACTGAATCCGGTTTTTGGGACATCCATTGTTTCACTTATTATATCTTTCAAAATTGTATTATTTTCTGAAATTGGTGAAGGAATTTGTAGAAACAAATACTTATATGTGCTACTTACGGATTTACGAGGTTTCGATTTATTTATGAATATATATGGAGTCACCCGATTTGTGAGTGATAAACAGCAGAATAAGGCAGGCTTGGGGGAGTAAGATAAATACAGCATTTTAAGCATCTGTATAAAGTACTTGTATCTTTGACTAGTCAACCGTAGTCAAAAGTAATACGAGTAGTAGATTTTAAACATTGTCGAGCTTTTTATAGCAACTCGAGCCCTGTATTCAGACTTATCGAGTCGAGCATCAGCTTTACATAGTTTGGCTCAAATAATATGATGTATATATATATATAAGGAAAAGTGAGTATGAGACTGTTATGCACCCAACTTGAATGAAAAATCCCTCACATACTAATATTTTAATATTTTAAATAATTACATGGCCCCCATGATTTTTATATATATATATTTGTTAAATAGTAAAGTTCTAATTTTCGAGTTGAACTTGATATAACGAGTTAAGCTCAATCACATACATTGAAAGCTCGATGAGCTATCGAGCCGAGCTCGAGCCTACCAATTTTTTTGTTTCGAGCTCGGCTCAGTTCGACTCGATAACACCTTTAGTATAAAGTATAGATAAAGTGATAAACACATTCGACTATCCAAATGAGGCGGAAGACTGACGTATGCCACCCAAAATAAGCCCCATGACGCCCTCAAACATGCCCCCAAGGGGCGCTTTGTGCAAAAATAAATGAGAATTCACTATATAAATGAATGACCTTTCTTTGTTTATCAAGTCAAAAAGTGAAAGTTACATTCATTTTATATGGAGGTACTATTGCTTTTTGTCAACATTTTCACTTTTAATTTTGTAAATAGTTTTTCCTTTTTGACACCTGAAAACAAGCTCTTACTTCATGATTTTAGAGCGGCTTCCCCCTATGTGACGTGACATCACATAGTAGAAGACATCTTTATGGGAAGAAGCTTCACTCTTATTAGTATTAGCTTCAAAATCTTTTTTAACATAATATGTGCGTTTGAGAGAATTCTTACTTTTTAATTGGAGGGAATATATCATATGTCTTTTTAATAACTAATTTTATAAACTAATCTCAAAATTAATAAGTAAACATGTGATGATAGGTCATTGAAAACTTTATATTGAAAATTATCCTGTGAGGGATTTTTAGCAAAGACTCAACCAATAAAAAATATGTTAGACATCTTAATATCTACAGATATAATTAAAATAAAAATGGCTAGAACCCATAAAAGATATGTCACTTTGTCTTAAAAGGGAGTTTAGCTTTAATAGTATATATTATGGTACGTCATTCACTGATTATCTCAATGGTTGGACACTCGGATGTTTATTCATGAGGTCTCAAGTTTAATACTCTCGGGCGTGGGATTTACAGGCTTTAGGTTTCCTGGGCCTTCGTGGAGCATTTACCAGATGGGGCGAGCGGGGAGGGGGGGGGAGGAATCGGGTAGGTCCACGGTATTCAGTCCGGATACTCGTGATTTGGCCCTTGCTGTTCTAAAAAAAAGGTATGATTTTGCCTCTTATAGTAGGAATTAAAGTTTAATATTTGGTAATATAATAACTTAGTTTTATTTGGTGTAATTAATAGGTATATCGAGGTCATTACCCAAAGTGCTCAATAGAGAGATATCTATTTTGTTGTTCAAGGGGCAAACACAAAAACCATTATGAAAAGTCTGATAAATCTCAAGCTATAGGTGAAACATAGAGGCCAATTGTAATATCCCAAACTTTTATTTAACGGTTGAATTGAATCGTTAAGTCAACACCTTTTGGCCGTTAAGTCTTTAGGAGATTTAATGCTTATAAGTGATTAATGTACAATATGTGAGGCTTAAATGCCTTAATGACTGATGTACTAATGGGTTTAAGGTGTATTTATATGCCTTTAGAGGTGCTTGAAATGTTTAACGAGTTGTAAGTATTCCCAATAGGTAATTTTAGCCTAATATGAGTCATAAGGAAGTCTAGGGGCTAGTTTTGACATAGGAGGAATCTAAAAAATGGGATTAAGGGTTAATGAAACCCTAGTTACACTCTTAATCAGTTTCTCCTTCCTCAATCTCAAGCGCTAGACGCCCCATTTGTCTCTTGAGCAATCCTAGTGCGTTTCTTGCGATTTCGGGTGGATTTATGATCAATCGATGCATGTATTTGATCCGTTAATCCTCCTCCAAAGTATAGATGGTAATCCTTGCTTATTATCACTTATTTTCTTCCTAATAATTCGTTAATACCTGGACCTATTGAGTAATGGTTGATTGCGATCGTTTTGTGGATAGATTTGACGATTTTGGGTCAACCGGTGATTGTTATTGCAATCATTTAGTATCTAGAGATTTCCTACAGGTATGAAATCATTGTTAATGTCATTTTAATGTTCAAGTATGACCATTATAGGGTTCACACCTGGTCTAGAGGTTTGATTTGGATTCGATTGCGTTTGAGAGTCGATTTAGGTCATTTCAGGTGTCAATTTGATGGTCGAAATTGCTTTCAAAACGAATTGGATTTCCAGGCCTGAAACTGTTGTCATGTTGGAAAATTCATATCTTTCTTATATGAACTAGTTGGGAGATGAACCTTACATTTTTGAAAAGTTCTTTGAGTCATCAACATTTGTTAAGAACTGAGTTTCCTCTCAATTGGTCGTCTTGGATGCCAAAAGTAGTCTACGAAACTGAAAATAGTCAAAAGATGAAAGTAGTCTACAGAATATGAAAGTAGTCTACAAAAGAGTCAATTAGTCTACAAGTGAGTCAGGTAGTCTATGGAAAAGTATAGTAGTCTACAAAGAATGAAAGTAGTCAAAAATAGACTAGTAGTCTACAAATAGATGGAAGTAGTCAACAGAGACCATTATTTGATAAGTATATAGACTGTAGGCTGGTTTAGCCTCGTTTATACTTGTTAATTGATCCTATGTTCATTATAGGTAGTTGGGAATACTTGCTTTGCACGGTAGCTCTAGTTATCGTTTGTGTGCGCTTCTACAAAGTAAGATACATTATTTTGACACGCTGAGGGGTTCAACAAAAACATGGTTTTCATATAATAACTTCCCATACGGTATCTTGTTTGCTTATGGGTATTCGGAATTATACGGGAGGAGATATGGGCTATGTAGATGAATATTGAAGCCTGAAATGCTATGAAATGTTATGAAATGATATGAGATGTAATGATATGCTATGAAATGTTAAGTAATGTCTTGAGATGAATTGAAATGTGATATATGTTGATGATATGCGAAATGTGCATGATTACATGGCATGTTCATCTAGTTCACTAGACTTATTGAGTTGCCGTGACATGTGCACGTTTAAGGGCCCATACGTAAAAGATGAATATGTGATGATGTTTAGGTAACGTGGACACCTAAACTATATGTGATGTAAATCGAGCTCGTAAATGACGTGAGAAGTGTTAAGCTTAACCCGTATATGCCTTTGCCAGGGTTGTGCATTTGATGTGGTTGTTTGGGTAGCTCCTTGCAACGAGGTACAACATGGAGAGTAATATGGGAGGTCTTACCAACCCCACTTGCCCACTTGTCTTGTACATACGGATTACTCAAGAATTGGCTTGTCATTCCTTAACGACAATGATGTACTGCCGTAAGGTTTGTCCATCGAGTCGGGTGTGACTTATGTCACACTTTATGAGATGAGTATGTTATATGACGTGTGTGACTTGTGTCACAATTGCAAAGATGATATGTGAAACTGATATGAAAGATGACTAGGCACATTTATGCTCCATTCTTGAGTTTAAAAGGTAAGAACAGATAAGAAAAGATATGATAAGAATGGATTGGATAAGAAAAGAAAAATAATATATATGAATAAAGGCATTCTTGAGTTTAAAACAAAATCAAAGAAAAGAAAAGAAAATTGAAAGTTAAAGGTATTCTTGAGTTAAAAGGAAAGGAAAAGAAACAATAAAAAGATATAACTTTACATATATAACCTTATGTGGACGGAAAATTGAAAGTTAAAGGTATATTAGTAAATTTCTGATTTTTCCTCCCAAATGTGGACGGAAACAATTTTAATCAAAAAAACACCCACTTTTCCTATCTTCCACTTTCTTTCCCTTTGATAAAAAAAAACTCAAGAATGTAAAAACAAAATTTTTCTCACCATTTCTTTTCTTACTCCTTCAAAACAAAACTCAAGAATGTAGTGTTAGGGTGGTTCATCCTGATATAAAGGTGTTGATGCTACGATATGTATGTGAGATGATATGATTGATGTGATATGTGCCTTAATGAATTCAAACGACTTTTCTATAATGTTTTAAATGGACAACTGTTTTATTAATGATGTGTTATCTTACTTAGCTAATTCGTTAGCTAACACTTACTCTTTTAAAATATGTTGTGCCCTCAGGTCCAACAATAGTGAACAGGTAGATGTGAGACATGGGTAAATGATCTTGAAGCTAGCTATAGTTACCCATAGTGGCTGCTCGCATCAGTCAATGACTTATGATTAGACATTTATGATTTGTATTTACTATGTTGTCGGTTGTTTAATGTTGGGCAACCGATGGATTTCCATTTAAACTTGTTTTGATGATATGGCTAGTAACACCAATTAATAATTGAACTAAACCGTTTTGCTAGTTTGAACTTTTAAAGTTTAATTCCGCTTTTTATGACGATGTTAGACGAAAACTATTGGAAATTTATATTTTTAAACGACGGGTGTTACACCAATTATTCTCGGTGAGAGTTTTGAGAATCCTATGTCCAAAGTTGGATGTACTACCAAAATTTCAATCGCTAATTCGGGTTGTTGATAGAAAGGGTCGGACTCCCTTTGTATCGTTACCGATTTTAAAAATATAAAAATTGACAGTGTTGAAGAGAAAAAGGTTTGTAGCGAGTTAGGAAGTGTCCCACATAATTGGGATATGGTGATTGAAACCGACCAAATTTTGACTGAATCAAATACTCAATAATCATATGAATTATGAGATTTCTTCTTCTAGTATGCTTAGTTGCCTTTTGATTTTTTTTTTCAAGTAGTATGAAAGAATATAAACCAACGAACTACATATTTATCTACGTTCTAAAAAAATATAACAAAAAAAAAAAACATATTTATATGTATTGTATGCATTTCATTCTTTTATACTACCAAAAGAAAACTCATAAGCCAAACTACGGGTAGAAAACTCACAATTTCTATGATTATTGAGTATTTGATTCGGTCATAATTCGACGAGCTTCATCACTAAATCCTCATTCTTCGGACAGTACTCACAACCTTGTTTAATAAATTGCTCCCTTCATATCACCTGCATCTTTCTTCAATCTCATGACAGTGATCAAAAAGGAGGATGTATCGGGTTTCTCTTAATCAATTACTTTAATGACTTTCTAGCTCGCTCTAAATCTTTTCTCTCTCCAGCGCTATCAATATTTTTACTTTTAAAATTGGTAACAATAAGAAGGGGAGCCCGATCCTTTCGATCAACAACCCGTAATCGCGAGAAATAATTTAGTAGTAGATCCAACTTCGAAGACATAAAAGTGTCACTACTCTCAACAAGGCCTCCCTGCACCACAAACCGAGATTTATAAAGCCTTCATATAATGAATGGTCTTCATGTTTGCGGCTTAAACGGGTATGTCTCTGCTGAGAACTCCATGTAATGACCTTGATATAGTTGTAAGTAATGTTTTAAAAACCGGTATTTTAGTTATACCGGCGTGGAAAATTTTTTCGGTATTACCGGTATTCTCGGTAATACCGGAAATACCGGCCGGTACGACTATTTTTAATTTATTATATTTTTTTGTGTAAAATCTTACAAAACTTGTTACAATTTAACAAAAATAGTCAAAATGCAATTATAATTTACTCAAAAATAATACCAAATATGTATTTCATAACAAAATATAGGTTTTAAAGTTCACAAATAACAAAAAAATAACATTAAAGTATCATAAAAACAATTTTTAAAAAAAATCAAAATTTATTTTTTGAAAATACCGGAAATACCGGTATGGTAATACCGGAAAATACCGGGAATACCAGAAATACCGGCCGGTATTGAATAGTGAAATTACCGGAAAAAAACCGGACTTAAAATACCGGCGTGGTCTCCGGTACCGGTATTTAAAACATTGATTGTAAGTTTGTTACAAGAATCTAGAATTCTAGAATTTGTTACACGTGACAAAGTTTCTTATGGTACCTTTTTACAATATTTTTTAGAAAATTACCTCAATTATTCTATCGATCGACTACTCTATGTTACAATTGAATTCATTCTTAACAATATATGTGAACTAGCCACGAAACACGGATGACCTTACAGTTGATATTTCTACTACAATTTTTACTTCCTTTACTACAATACATTTGTTTTGACAACTTTGTCCCTAATTGTATTCATTTAATTAGTTTCGTATGATCCGTTTAACTTAAACCCTTTCTTTTAGGTTCCTGCCACACACAAAAACATATTATATAAATACATTACTCACATTCATTTTAAGATTATTGTTCTTCAGATTCAAAAAGGGCAATCAATGTGGAAAATATTTTATTTAATAATTAATCTAGTTGATTAAATGAGAATTTGGTCATGAAAAGAGAACATAATAAGGTGGGTGTTATGGTACTCCACTGCGGCACTGCCCACTGCAATTTCACTATTGTATTTTACCGATTAAAGGAGTTTCTAGAAACAACATTTGGATGTGAGTCTAAATTGAGTAGTCGAATCGGTAGATGGCTTGCAAGTTGCAACATTTTTCCTCTTGAGCCCAACATCAATCTAAGCATTTTTTTGAGACAATATCTGAAATGAGAAATTGATCTTGTAGATGGCTTTCAGCTTTCATGTCTTTAATTTCAAAATTATTATTTATGAATACTAGAAGGAAAGTTATGAGAAAGCAGAATGAGACCCGGTAAAATATAAATGAATATGTGATGGGTTGAAAAATTATTAATAAGGGTAAAAACGTAATAAAATATAGTTTGTAGTATGAAAAGTAAAAATTGTAGTAAAAAAACACCTCCTTTTTAAATATTCTATTTTGATTTATTTTTTAAAGTTATTATACAATATAATTTTTAATTTAAACGAATATTATGTTTTTAGTTTATGTGTTTTGCTATATTACTAGATTTTAGACCTGTATCCAACACTGGACACGCGGTTTACGATATTATTAACATTAGATATTCATACATTTCATTCATAAAAACTTATAATTTTGAAAATATACGGTTATAAGTGTTATACATTGTATGTTGTAGTATAATAATCACAGGTTCGTCATTGTCATTATTAGTTGAGACATTGATGGAATTGTTTGCTGTAGTCATTCCACAAAGCATATGATACAATACTCTATTATAGGATTTTTTGAAACCATTTGTACTCATAATGTGATATTATTATGAAAGATAATTAAGATTTAAAATATAAACATACTTGTGATCCAATATTTGACATTCAAGTATACGTACTTGATCATGATGCGAGCCTATAACACGAATATGTTTATTTTTAATCACTTGTCCTATGATAATTAGATAACAATTAAGATTGTTTCATATTCTTTGATAACAATTAGGACTCTTGATTTAAGTGACAATTGAAATAAAAAATTAAATAATACTTTTTGTAACTTTTTGAAAAAATTTAAAAATAATTCTTTTGATTGCTAAATAAATATATAAGCATTCATGGCTAAAAAGTGTAAATTATTGATGAAAAACAAAAAAGTATAAATTAATGATACTTTTTCTACAAATTAATATAAATACTAATATAATAATATATTTGGATAATGATTATTATGAATTTTAATTTATAGTTAATCTAAATGATGACATAAGCGAGAGTCAATTTGATGAAATTAAGCGATTTTATTGGTTAATAAATCATTAGTTCAACTGTCTTATAAATTTAATGAAATAAAAAAGGGATAATGATCTGTGGATGTAGTGAACTATGGCAAAATGTCTATGTTATGTATTGATCTAATCGGGGGTCTATGTTATGTAACGAATTTACCAAAACTGTCTAAGTGATGCATGTTACCGGGTAATCTACAGGTAGCGGTTACCATCCAGTTTTTAAACTTGGGATAATGACCTGTGAATGTAATGAACTATGACAAAATGTCTATGTTATGTATTGATCTAATCGGGGGTCTATGTTATGTAATGAACTTACCAAAACTGTTTAAGTGATGCATATTATTTATTGCTTCCAACTCCTCCCGAGTATTTGAGAACTGGTATTTTCTTGTTTCTATTTAGTTATTTATTAATATCCCGAAAATAGAAATGATGAATTCTGAGGTCAAGGGGATTTGATATTTTTAGCTTTAGGCTTGTAATGCGTTCTTCTAAGTTTGTTGTTTTGTTGCTTTAACTAGAATCTAGCAATTAGTTATTCTTTCTCATTTCAATTCTAAGTTATACTTCAAGAAGCCATGTAAGAATACGTCCCTAGTCTCTCATTGTTTGTTTGTGTGAGTTGTATATATGTACCCTTAGATTTGTGTGTGTCAATGTGTATATGTTTGAGAATATATGTAATGATTAGTTTCAGGTTCTTGACCTTATAAGGGATCGTAATCTTCAAATACGATTTTAATTTTTGAGATCTTTGATTTTTTGGTATATGATTGTGTTAAGGTTGATTGGAAAAATGGGAGGGTAGGTGGCGGCCAGAAGATATGAAGGTGTTTATAGTTTTTATATAATTACAGAACTTATATACATATATGTTTCCATAAATTAATTTATTTATATATGTTAAATTAATTAATTAATTATTAAGATTAAAAAATAAAGGGAAAAAAATTGATGACCGCCTTTAGCCTGTAACATGTATCCTTTAGACAGTTTTGGTAAGTTCGTTACATAACATAGACCCCCGATTAGATCAATACATAACATAGATATTTTGTCATAATTCACTACATCCACATGTCATTATCCCTTAAAAAAATGGATGGTAACCGGCTACCTGTAGATTACCCGGTAACATGCATCACTTAGACAGTTTTGGTAAGTTCGTTACATAAGATAAGCCCCCAATTAGATCAATACATAACATAGACATTTTATCATAGTTCATTACATCCACAGGTCATTATCCCAATAAAAAACCTGGGTGACGGTTGGATCTCACTAACACCCACAAATGAGGGTAAGGCTTGAAGGTAGAAAAGTTAAATGACAGGGAAGCAATATAAGTTTACGCAAAAAAAATTTGTGATGGCCATTTTTTTATACAAAATACAGCTGTAAATCTTGACCATCTTGGCCGAGATATTGAAGATATATTGGATATCGGAACTTGACTGATACAAAAAAACTTGTTATTGGGCCAATATCTCCCCGTTTGGTCAAATTGCGATGGTTATTGGCTAATCTCGTATCAGGTATATCTCGGCCAAACACTTTGACTATTTTCTAGAACTATGAAAGAGGATGTCGGATAAAAGATCCACAACGATGAACGGTGGCTGCCGGAAATCGAAGAACAAATACATAAGAAGAAGAAGAAGAAAGAGGACAGAAAGAAGAGAGAGAGCGAGGATAGAAGAGATGAAAACCATTCGCATTTGGAACAGAAACCATAACTTGTGATAAATTAAAACTGCACTTAAGAAGAGCTCGTTTTACCAGGCAAATGTTATGCCACACACCTGATGCACAAAAACAATGAACAATAGCATTTTTGAAGGAAGAAAGTTTGTAATATATACATTAACCGAGTCCGAACGTTACATTTATAAAACAAGAATTGAAAGGGAGTTTACAAGATATTAAATGCATATTGCTGTAAATCTAGGAAAAATATTTCAACTCATAAAACAAAACAATACATGTTTTTCTAAGACAAATTAGAAAAAACTTATTCAAAAAATCCACTGTTTACTGCATATATACTTATTAATGTTGCAAGGCCTTAATTAGAGACTCGCGCTCGCTTTAGGTTTCTATGAATCATGATCAGCTCATGATGCTTGTAGCCTATTCCTATTGCATGGACTTTCAGAAAACAATTTCCATCACTCTCTTGCTCTTTCTGAATCTCCATTGCTGAATTATATGTTGAGAGATTGCATCCATTTACCTCAATCACCTCTAGTGTATAAATCTGCCCTAGCAACCGTGGAAATGTGTTAAGCTTTAAACAACGTTGAACCACCAAACGTTGTAGTCTTGGGAAGTTATCCTTCGAACTAATCCATTGCACCATATCCAGATCATGCAATTTTAAGACCTTGAGTCGCCGAAACTCTGCATCCCCTGTCTCCCACGTTTGTCCAATGCATGATTGATGTTTTAATTTTAGAATCTCCAGGTTGGGTAGAAGCGAGAAGGTCCACATCTCTTCCCAATCCATGCCAGTATTTGACAGAGTTAGTTTCTTAAGGTTTTGAGGAAACATAATAGGATTGCACGATCTTGTCAACTCAGGGTGAGAAAATGTGTTGAATAACTTCAATTTTTGGAGGTGAAACAAAGAGCTCAAATTTGGAAATTCCATATCGCCTAGCCTTGATATTAAGGGTCCACAAAACCCAAGCTTCCTAAGATTGGGAGACCTTGAGCATATATTTGTGCAAGATAGGGGACTTACTTGAGATAAGGTTTGAAGACTAGCCAACCCCTTTAGACAACCATCGTTCTCTATCATTTGCCCAGAACAAGTTTCCTCTATATGGTTTTCCCCTGATTTGATATAGAGGTGCCTCAGATTTACCATATTCCATATGGTTTTTGGTAAAAGAACGTTCTTCTTTGACAATATTATCAGCATTTGTAGGTTGACGAGGTTTGATATTGATGCTTGGGGACTTCCATTATGAGCTTGAATGGCCAAGTATCTCAGATTAACCAGTCGTGTTATATCCAAAGGAAATACGGAAACAGAGAGAGACTCCATATCTAGAACCCTGAGAAGTTTGTAAGTTTCGGCAAGAACTGATCCACCCTCTTGAAGAACTTTTCCTACCTCCAATGGAGAACAAAGCATTGACGAGACCATGCCATACCTGCTAGAAATTGTCAATAACTGTTTAATTAAAAATTTCATCCTTTAGAGAAGCAAGAAAACGTTGATACCTATAGATGTTGGACATAAATTTCTCTTCCTCGGCTGTCCTCATGGTAAAGTCACGCAACAAGTCATGGATGCGGCATGTTTTAACTTGCCCATCAGCCTTTATTCTTGGAGTCATTACCAGACTTCTCTTGACCAGATCCTTTAAGAAATCGTCTGCAACATCCTCCAAGATTCTATTTCCGGTGTCATTTATTGTAACATTTGTGATTTTTGACTCGTATTAACGTATATTAAACGTTGATAATCTTGATTTAGTTCCATGACTTTGTGGCTTAATTGATTCTCGACTCGTTGACCCAAACGTACTAAATGAATGACTACGCTAACTGATTTAAATAGTCCATTTATTTATTTATGTATTAAAAACGTGTGTGATTGCTAGTTCAAACTACGTGGATGTATCAATACAGTTTAGGACGTTAGTTGACGTTTATTTTGATTGGAAATGTAATCGGGTGATCCAGGGGTCGACCCGTGACTCATGGATCATCATCCATGACCCAACCCTATCCATCACCCAATCCCCCTCCCTCCACTCTTATCCATCCATTTTTGCTTTCATCTCTCTTTCTCTCATTAAATGCAAGACAAATTCTTACAACCTCTACCTCACTAAATTCTATGATCATTAAATGTAGTTCAAACTAAGTTTGCATTGAATACTTCATCATTATCATCAAGTAATCATCATACCAAAAGACCAAATCTTCGAGTGCGAGAAATAATTGATTTTCAGCTCAATTTCGGGTTCAAGCTTCGTTTGGAGAATTGGTAAGTTTAACTTGTCTTAAACTCATTGTTTCAGAATTTTAACAATGTTTTATACTAAATATAAACTTAGTTAGGTCCAGAATCAAGTTAATTCGGAGTAAAAGTCGAACTAGGTTTTATTATACTAAATGGGTCAAAAACGGGTCATTTCAGTTGATTGATGTTTCGAGTCAAATTATTGGCATGGGTTATGTTTGGAAACTTGTATCTAGTCTATCATAAACATCCCTTGATTAAAAATTCGGACTTAAAGTCCATTTAAACCAGATTAGGGTTTTATTAATAAAAATTAGGTCAAAATCCAAAAATTTTGAACTATGATGATTCTGAATCATTTTGGTTATGGGATTTGAATTGTAAACATTAACTCAGATTTACAGAGCTTAGAACGTGCTTAATTTGTCCTCAAATCGGATCCAAGGACTGGAATTTGGTATCTACACATTGGAGTCAACTTTGACTTTCTGGTCAAACCTCTTTACCCATCTTGTTCTTCAAAATTCTGCCCAGAAATGGTGTTTCTCCCCTGCACCAGCGTAGCCTACGCCCTTTGCAGCGTAGGTTACGCCTCTCTGGAAACCCAATTTTCACCTTACGCTTGTCCTTCTCTGTTTACGCCCTTGCAGACGCCGAAAGCTTGTTTTCCAGATGACCGTAAGCTACGCCTGGGTGCACCGTACCTTACGCCGGTTAGGACTAACTGGCCGTACCTTACGCCCATTTCTACCGTAGCTTACGTCCCCTATGTGTCTGCCTACCGTACTGGACGCCAACGGCCACCGTACCTTACGGTGGCTCGGTTTATGAATTTTTTTTTTCTTTCCAGAATTGTCCTAGTCTTTCTCCTTCGGTTCTTGAATCAAGTGGGCTTCCACCTGAACTTCATATTAACCCGTTTTGTGTTAAGGAGTGGTAATCGATCTTTGAGGATGACTTGTGGAAGTGGTGACTAAACTGATATATGTATATATATTGTATATAAGATATCAAACTGAAACACTCTTATATATATATATTAATATTTGTAATGCCAAATACAAGGGGCTAGGTGGGGACGGCTGGAAGTCCAAAAATTAAAGGATTGATTTCTTTTTAATTAGTTTAAATTACATCTAATTACATACAAATTTATATACTTACATATTAATAATACATGTGATATAAATGTAATGATAGGTCGTGGACTTTGAACGTTCGTGACATAGTAACTCGACGAGTACTTACACTTAATTATAACTTGACGATATAAAGCAAAGGTGAGTTTCGTAGCCTCTACGTTTACATTATTTGGGGTGGAAAGTGTACTTGGTCGTTTAAACGTTTGTCGGTTGATGTACTTTGTTATGATATGAAACGAGACGTTAGTTATCCACTTGTTTATTTGTGATACGTGTTAATGGACGTTTATGTGTGATGAAGGTCGTTATTGTATATTATGTAAGACGTTATATAATATATATATATATATATGGACGTGGACGGTGGATTGACGAATCCACACCCGATATAGTCATTACCGTGGATACGGGTTGTTTAACCTAGATATGGACGATATTATATGTATATGGACGATTATTGGACTATGACATGGACTTGTGTTGACTTGTGATAACGTGGGACCCTTTTAGGGTATTACTTGGACGTGAATATGTATTCTAATCCTTGTATATCATTAACGGTCGTTATCCCGACACACTAAATTCTCATTATTTAAACCTACGAACTCACCAACTTTATGTTGACCCGTTTTAGTACACTTTTCAGGTGAACAGGTGAATCAAAGACGTGATGGATGATGATTGATTGTTTGCATGCTAGGATTGGACTTGGACTATATCATGGATCCGTGATTTATAGTTCCCGATTATGGGTTATGCTTAGGATCATATGCCATCTTTTGTGCTATCTTTTGTAAACGTTTGATGGTCATGCTCCTTATGCATTTTTGTATGATCTCGAGATTGTAATTGAATGATTGCATGGATTTCCAATCCTATTAAATGCATCTAGACTTGTCTCTACTTAATTTCCATGTCATGCTGTGCTTAGTACGTAACCCTCCTGATTCCGCCTTGTTGGGGTGTTACATTTATGAACCCTTGAGCTATCCATAACCAAATCAGCTTTGTCATGTGAATCTCATAGTCCTCAGGAAATGCTCCAAAATAGAGAAAACAGGGTCTTAAGTGAGAAGGCAAATGGTTGTAGCTTAAAGCAAGTGAGTCCATGTATTGGTTTGGATTACTAACCATATATGAACTTAGACTTGCAGCAATTTGACTCCACCACGAACTTGACCAATTATTTTTCAAAAGACCAGCAGCTATGACAATTGCAAGAGGCAAACCTTCACATTTTCTTGTAATAACCCTTCCAAAATCTTTCAACAGAGGAGGGCATATTCCGGTTCTAAAAATCTTCTTTTGAAATATGTCCCAACTTTCAGGCTCAGTACGGAGACGCAAAACATGAGCAGGTCTTGCTGACTGAACATGCAAACTCACGTCTGTGTCACGACTAGTAAACAACACCCGGCTTCCGGTTCTGTCATCTGGAAAATACATTTTGAGATCGTTCCAGGCCTTATAATCCCAGATATCATCAAAGACAACCAAATATTTATGACCTTTTAATTTTCTGTATAGTTTTTCCCCTAATTCATGGTCGTACAATTCATAGAACTCATCTGGCATGTCATGGATAAAGGAGCTTAATATGGTAAGTAACAAATCTTTCTTGACATATACTTGAGAAACACAAGCCCACGCTCGAAAATCAAACATATACTCTATTAATGGATCCCTGTATAGTTTGCTAGCTAAAGTCGTCTTACCAAGCCCAGCCATTCCTACAATTGAGATAACCTGCAACGACTTTGCAGAATTTCCAGTTAGTTGATCAAGTAGAATTTCTACTTCATTATCAAAGCCCACAACTGCTTCTTCTCCCTCTATGTTAGAGTTATATCTGATTTTGAAGAGTTGATTACATATAACTATAATCTGATTCAATCTTTGAGCACTATACCAAGGTTCACTAGGCACCGTGTCTTCGATTTCTTTCAATAAAATATGCACTTCCTCAGTTTCGTACCCTATCATCATATTTCTGAGCTGATTCATTAGACCATCAAACAACTCAGACATCTTTAATTTGTCATCTAGAGCTACTACGCCACGAGAAAGACATAATTTCTTATAGTTGTTGACAAAGTGTTCTACATGACCAACAAGAGCATCTTCCATGGTTCTATCCTGTTATGAGTTATTAATACATCAACACTAGCTGAAGTCGGTGGTACTGAAAGTCAACCCAGCCACAAACACAGAGCATGAATTTTAATAATATTGATCTGAGTCTGGGCGTCTGGCTAGCTAGCTGTCATTGGGTACCGCATGCAATCAGTTTTAATGCACAATACTTTCAAACTACTAATATTAATTACGAGTACATAACAAACATGTTTTAATACGATACTGCATTAATAGAAAAGATGCACTATTTGCCAATTATGAATATGCATGTATGATGAACAAATTATGAATATGTATGCAACTATGTGATAACTTAATTGCCTTTTCTTAACATTTCTAAGAATAATAATAGATAAACAAATCTACATCAAGGTTCATCAATTTAAGTTCATATTATAATTAAGCATGTCAAATTACCAATCAACCCACATATAGTCATAATTAAATCCTAGCATCTATTATAGTTTAATCCCAATTGGAGGTAGAATACGCTCACCTACTAATTAATTTAAAATGATGATTGGAACTTGATCTTCACCGTGGGAGCTTTCAAGTCAACTATAAACTGAGGGCTCTCACTGGCCATATATGCACTCAATCAGTCTATCTATCAGTTTTATGTACATGTACTGTAAATTATAATACTAGTCCCTGCACTATTGACTTGTATGCATGTTTAATCCATTAACTTAAAAAAGGTGAAATGCTGATGTATCGATGTGTCAGTTTAATGAGATTGATTTTTGATGCTCTAACTCCTTAAGGTTCATGGTAAATTTTGACATTAAACATCCTACTATATGTTAAGCGACTACCTAACTAAGCAAAAGTTCAGAAATACAAACTAAGCCGGTTTTCATCCTGCCAGATTTATATTTTGTATTGCTTGTGTTAGTTCCAGAACATTAGCAAGACTAGTTCTTCAAAACTCCAATTTTGTAAAGAAAAAACAGCAAGATGAGATTTTACACTTGGTGCACAATTTTAACAGCCCAACACGGCTTCTTACTTGTACTAATAGTAGTACTGCTAACCGCTAACTAAAGAATATAAAATACAAAAAGACCAAAAGACGAATGGGATTCAAGTTGCAACAGTAACAAAATTGATGAAATTACAACTGATGCAAAATTGTTACAGCCAAGTTGAAACGTTTGAACTGAAGGCCACTATGCTTTTCTGGATTTCTTAATACGGCTTTTGCGTGGACTTTAATTTTAAGAAGCTGTTTCCGACATTTTCTTGCTCTTTCTGGATTTCCAATGCAGAGTTATGTGCAGAAATGCTACATCCACGTACCTCAAGCACCTCCAATGTCAAAATACTCCCTAAATCAAGTGGAATACTGTGGAGGTTTAAACAACGATGAATTATTAATCGTTGTAGTCGCGGGAAGTTATCTTTGGAACTAACCCATTCTTTTATGTCCAGATCATGCAATTTCAAGACCTTGAGTCTCGTAAACTCAGCGTCCCCTGTCTCCCATGTTTCTCCAATGCATGCTTGAACTTTCAACTTTAGGACCTCCAGGTTAGGAAGCCACGCAAAGGTCCACATCTCCTCCCAATCCATGCCAGTATTAGACAACGTCAGATTCTTAAGATTTTCTGGATAAATTAAAGGATTGCATGACCGTGTTGCTTCAGGGTATGGAATTGTGTTTAATAGCTTTAGTTTTCGAAGATGTTGTAAGGAACGTAGATTTGGAAATTCCAGATCACCTAAACTGGATATCAAGGGTCCACAAAACCCAAGCTTCCTAAGATTCAGAACTCTTGGAGATAGATTCTGGCAAGATAGGGGACTTATTTGGGACAAGGTTTGTAGGCTATGCAACAAATTTGGAGAACCATCATTCTCTGTTATTTGTACAAAATTAGGCTCCTCAACAAGGTTTTCCCCTGATTTGATGTATAGGTGCCTCATGTTTAACATATTCCATATGGTTTTAGGTAGTAGAACATTCTTCCTTGACCGTATTATAAGCATTTGTAAGCTGACAAGCTTTGATATTGATGCCGGGGGGCTTCCATCGTGAGCTTGAATAGCCAAGTATCTTAGATTAGTGAGTCGTAATACATCACAAGGGAATACAGAGATAGGGACATACTCCATATCGAGAATCCTGAGGGATTTGTATGTTTCATTAGATATCGATCCACCTTTCTTAAGAATATCCACCAACTCAGATGGATAACACAAACCAGTATATGTGGGTAATGGAGAAGGATCTGTTGAAATTCCATTTCCCATCTCTGTGATGGTAATCGAAGATGCTGGAACAGGGGCATTCTTGTAACTTTGTAGAGAAAAATTCTCTTCCTCGGATATTCTAAAGCAAAAATCCCGCAACAAATCATGGATGCGGCATGCTTTGATTCGTCCATCAGCCCTCGTTTTGGAAGTCATCAGCAGACTTCTCTGAATTAAATCCATCAGTATATCCTCTGCAACAACTTCCATGACTCTGCTTCCAGTTCCTTGTATGAATCCTTGAGCAATCCATAGCCAAATCAGCTTTGTCACAGGGACCTCATAGTCCTCAGGAAATGATCCGAGAAAGAGAAAACACGGTTTTAAGTGAGAAGGCAAATGGTTGTAGCTCAAAGCCAGCGAGTCCATGTATTGACTTGGATCACTCACCATATATGAACTTAGACTCTCGGCTACTTGTCTCCACCACGAATTTGACCAATTATTTTTCAAAAGACCAGCAGCTATGACGATTGCAAGAGGCAAACCTTCACATTTTCTTGTAATAACCCTTCCATAATTTTCCAGCAAAGGAGGGCATATTCCGGTTCTAAACATCTTCTTTTGAAATATGTCCCAACTTTCAATTTCAGTACGAAGACGCAACACATGGGCCGGTCTTGCTGCCTGTACATGTAAACTTGTGTCTATGTCGCGCCTTGTAAATAGCACTCGGCTTCCAATTTTGTCATCTGGCAGATACATTTTGAGATCATTCCATGCCTTACAATCCCAGACGTCATCAAAGACAATCAAATATTTACGACCCTTTAGAAGTCTATATAGCTTTTCCCCCAACTGTTCGTCACTCATCTTGTAAATCTCGTCTGTAACTTTATTATTAAAATAGCTTAATATGTTGATTAACGTATCCTTCTTGACATATACTTGAGAAACACAAGTCCACGCTCGTAAGTCGAATATATACTCGACTAATGGATGGCTGTATAGTTCTCTAGCCAAAGTAGTCTTTCCAATCCCAGCCATACCTGTAATAGATAGAATCTCGAGCTTCTTATTAGAAGTTCCAGTAAGTTGATGAAGCAGTGTTTCTATTTCATTATCGAAGCCCACCAAAATTTCTTCTCTCACGACCTTTGAGCCGAATCTGATATTACAGAGTTTCTCACAAATGACTATGATCCTTTCCAACTTTTCTATTTCTCTCCTATACCGAGTTAGTTGCAGCCAAATTCCTTGCGCAAGAACATTCACCATATTTAGCATCCAATCCATGGATGTTTCTTCATGCCTAAGCCAACCTTCATTAACTAAGATTTCCAACACTTTAGCCCGCACCTTTTCTAGCATATCATCCATCTCTGCTACAAGCACAAACCAAGTTTTGTTATCAAACATTTCTTTCACTTTAGCCCGCACAACAGGAGGCATCGGAAATAAACAAGGCGGGACCAATAAAGATGAGTGACCTATCACTTCTTTCATTTCTTTCAAATCTTTCAATAAAGCCTGCACTTCCTCATTTTCATACCCGAGCATCATGTCTTGGAGGTGATTCATGAGACCATTAAGATGTCCATGCATTGTTTCAATGAAAACTCCTGGAAGGAAACACGAATCTTCCACTAGCACTTGAAGATGATGGTCATTTTGCTTCTCAAGCTTTCTCGTGAAGTCCCTTCTAAATTCCTTTAAGCAGAGACCAAGAGAATCAGCCATGGTTTTGTCCTGGTATGATAAGCGTATCAGGCTGGGTCTGAATGATATTTTCAATAAATAAGCTTTGTTACATTCTGTGTAAAAAAAATAGATATCAACAACGTAAGTAATACTTATGTATTCAAAAAATACTTGTTAAGTTTTTGATAGTCTTGCAGGGTAAAATAGTATTGGAATTCATCACTCCTCTTGAAACTAAGTTACGAGGTAATATCTTCGAAGGTCACCATGTATTTACTAACACGATTTGGGCAACCATTATTTTCATTTACTGATACATATCTTGTCAAAACCACCACTTCTGGCCAACATCGCATTTTCTGTTGGACCAATTGTATAAGTCTTGGTCTAAAGATATGTTTAGACTACAATTGTATTGCTTAGTGGAGTCTAGGGACTAGATGTGTAAATGGGTCAATTAGGCCTAAAAGGAAAAGGGTCGGTTTGTTTAAGAGAAACAGACACGTGACGATTGAAAAGGAGGAAACGGTTCAGGGCTCTCATGGCAAAGGGTCACGATGGTTTGAAGCAACACAATGGTTCAGGAATAACCGTCGTATGTAGGCTATAAATATATGTGTTTGTATTCAGTTTTGTGTCTTTTTCAATGTAACCAACGGTTTATTGGGTTATAATAGAATCATAATTCTTGTTCAATCTTGTTGTCGATCCTCTGGATATGGAATCTCGATTCTTAACATTTTCCAGCAAAAACAAAGTGATGAAATGGATCATAATTAGTTTTCCTCCCTTACTACTCACGTCAACATAAGTCACTGATAAGCATGAGTTGCTAGTCAGTGTTGCTCACTCACTAATCATCACGGCTTGCCGATCACTGCCATTTGGTGCTAAGTTGTTAATGTGAGTCAGAATCGCCAAACTCAGTTGATTGCATACTTATTGACTATGCATATGTTGCTGAAAAGAGTTGCTGGCCCATTGATCACCTAGGCTTGAGACTGCCAACTAAGAAGCAGCACTTGGGACCTATATGAGGGTTCAGCTCCCCTTGACCCCACTACTTTGGGTCCACTATCTGAATGACTTGTATGGGTGTGCTCTGCACCTCCTGCCCGTGCCCGGTTTCCAAGTTCAGCTTAATATTACTAACATAAAAATAGTAGTTTCAAGGAAACAGAGCCCTTAGTCCCCTACAAAACTTTTGTAATGTCTCAACATCATACTGGCAAATTATGGGTAAAAAAGGCAACATTTTTACATAAATTTCACAATTAAGGGAGCGTAAAATATTTTTGAAAAAATAAAAATAAGTTTGCATTAATTCCATCTAGAACTAGAAATGGAATTCCAGATTGTAAGGTCGTGTTTGGTTGGGGAAAACACCACCTGTATTCCATTAGCATTTTTTTAAGAAAACACAAATAACATGTTTTCTATTTCAATGGAAACTTGAAAACATTGTTATGGTTTTCCATTTTCCATGTCCCAACCCCCCTCACACATATTTCTAACATGTACTTTTGTTTTCTAAAATGGAAAATAAAAATAGCGTTTTCCAAATAGAACGTGTTTTCAAAATATTTATTTATTTTTCAAAAAACATTAGAAATACAAAACTATATATATATAGAGAGACATATAGGTTATAGTTCAAAGAAAAACAAGTATTAAAGTAAAAACAGATACAACAATCTTTTTGTCACTTATCGTGCATAATAAAAATTTCGTGCATCATTGTATATACTTGTGTTTTGCTAATCTTCGTGCATCAATTTTATCATGGTTCAACCTATTTGTTTTACATTAATACATGTTCTACAATAAATATATATATATATATAATATATATACACTTGTATAGTTATGGTGTTTTTTTTGTATTGTATGTCTGTATATATTCATGAATGGTTGTATACTGTTAGTAACTAGCACCTTCTTAGATGATTTAAATTAATATTATTTTCTGCTCTTCAATATATATATATATATAGAGAGAGAGAGAGAGAGGGGAAAGTTATTTTTAGTATAAGGGTTTTAAAAAGTACAAGGTATTTTCTCCTTCTTCTTCCTTCCATCTCCGACCACCACCACCACCATGATCATCTCCGACCACCACCATAATCCTCGGGCGACGGCGACCATCTCCGGCGAGACTTACACATGTGTAAGTACAACTTTTTTTTAGCATTTTAGGGTTTAAAATTTCTAGGTTTTTTCCTTCGCGAGACAACCACCACCCCAACCACAGCGCCAACATCAGAGGCTTCGCTCGTACCGTAGCAAACCGTCACTATCTCTTGAATCGCCGCCCATCAAATCCATACGATTCCCATATGCTTCCCTTGATGGTCTGCTTAGAACGGATGAGGGCCTCTGGCCCGTACCGTATCCACCCGAAAACGAACCTGATTCTCGCCGGAAAGTTAACTTACACAGTACTTACCCATGTTTGAGTCTTGCCGGAGATGGTCGCCGTCGCCGGAGGATCATGATGGTGGTCGGAGATGATGATGGTGGTAGTGGTGGTCGGAGATGGAAGGAACAAGCATGTGTAAGTCAACTTACCCATATACTTTTTGTACTTTTTTTAAATGCTTGTACTATAAATAACCCACCCCTATATATATATATATATATACATAAAACTCACCTCAGATTATATGTATGATGTTGCTTCTGATGATGATTCAGACTTGATCAGGAACTACTTTCACAAGTCAACGAAGTGGAACGCATGCAATTCTTGATTTCTATTAAAACTGCCTTTTATTTTTCTTTCTTTCTTGACAATGTTCTTTGGGAAAATGTTATTTCACACCCCCTGAATCTAAGGTTTGTAAGCGAAAACTTGAGGGATAGGGACATACTCCATATAATCTTGAGGGAAATAGTATGTTTCACTAGATAATGATCCACTGTTTTATTATATTTGTGGATAAAATATAAAATACAATAATATTATAAAGATGTCCTCCAATCAGATGGTGACATGTGACCTGACTTTTGATACAACCTTTGGTCGAACTGAAGGGGGACGACGGATTCATTTTGTTTGAATATAATATTCACAACGGTCAGTAGTACGTATTATATCTATTCTAGAAAGATTTACAGTTGAAGTACTGCAAAGGTCTTCCTATTGAGATACACACAGATTAAGATAAATGTGTGTATCTTTAATCCAAGAAATTTAGCACAAATTAATACACAATCTCAATCCTATTTCGATCCATCAGTTGCTTCTGTTCATTCATTTATAAGCACAAGTTGAAGGTCTTTCTTTTAAGCGATTCACTATGGCTGATCATGTAAATTTTGAAAGACAGAGAGGAAACCTGTAATTTGCTACAAACCATAGGGACGAAATTTGTAACGAACTCAGTACATATTAATACCATTGGTTAAATTGCTACATCTTCACCAAGAGTTTTTGTGTTGATCAACATGAGAGTATCTTGTTAACAAACTAAAGCTTCTAAGTATATGTTTTCACCGAGCTAACGTTGAAGGGAATATGAAGTAACAAAGTAATTAAACTGTTGGATATTTTAGTGTAATTGGGTTAACTTGTTTGATCAGTATTGTCATAATAATACATCATATAGGATTGGTGGTGCGGAGTGCACGCCTATTTGAATTTATTATGACCTTAGGGGCGAAGCCCCTAAGGTACGGGAGTCCGGGGGCAGCGCCCCTGGGAGCGGGGTCCAAGGGGCGGCAGCCCCTGGCAGGGTCCAAGGGGCAGAGCCCCTGGCTGAGGTCGAGCTGAGGGACCAAATGTGGCATATTGCTATATTGAAAATCCCTCCAAAAATTTAATTTTCGGAACTTGAGGGACCAAATGTGGCAACTCAAAATTCCTAGCAATAACTGTCCTTTTGTTGATAAAATGATATCCCGTAACAAGATTTCTGGTCATTCTCTTTTCTTCCTTCTTTCTGGTTCTTTTCTCTCAAATAATAAACACACAGAACGTTCTTAATTCTCTGAATTGTATCCGATTGAATAGTTTGGGTGAACCGCCAAATTGATTCAATCTTAAAGTGATTACACGCCTTTCAGAGTTTGATTATATCCGGTTATCTGTTCGTTATTCACGAATTTCCCCAACAAAGATTGAATCAATTTGCTGAAGATGACGAACAACGATTCTGGCAAGGATATGATGAAACCCTTTGAGAAGTTGAAGCAATTTACTGGGCAGGAATTTCGTCGATGGTAGAAAAAGATGCACTTCTATCTGACGAATTTGAAAGTGGTATATGTTCTGAGTACCCCATGCCCGGAGGCCGTTGAGAATGAAACCCTGGAACAAACTCGCGCTCGTTCGAAGTGGGAAAATTCTGACTACATCTGTCGCGGTCATATTCTTAACGGTATGTCTGTTTCCTTGTTTGATGTCTATCAAAACGTAGAGTCTGCAAAAGAATTATGGGATTCCCTTGAAGCCAAATACATGGCAGAAGATGTGTCTAGTAAGAAATTTATTGTCAGTAATTTTATTAATTATAAGATGGTAGATACTAGGCCTGTCATGGAACAATATCATGAATTGCAAAGGATGCTAGGACAGTTGGCACTATATGGTATGAAAATGGATGAATCTATTTCTGTTTGTAGTGTGATTGACAAACTGCCCCCCTCTTGGAAAGATTTTAAAAATAATCTGAAACATAAGAAAGAGGATATGAATATGGTTCAACTTGGAAGTTGTCTCCAAATTGAACAATCCATATGTGATATGGAAAAGGCATCTGATGGTGGTACTAAAGCCATGGCTGGTTCTTCTGTGAACATGATGGAGGAGGGTGAAACCTCCAAGGCTGGTAAAGGGAAACGAAAATCTCAAGGCAATAACAATAAAGGGTCTGATAAGAAACCAAAGTTGGCCTGTTGGAAGTGTGGGAAACTTGGACACTTGAAACGTGAATGCAGGTCTGGTAAGGGTAAAGGAAAAGGCAAAAACGAGGCTGGTTCTAGTGGATCCAAGGATCTAGAAAAACAAGCAGGTTCGTTTTTAGTGCCATGTGATCATTCTGTTCAGATTTATTATATATCTGTAATATCTGAAGCATTTTATGTGCAGGATGATGATACTTCGTGGTGGACAGATCCAGGAGCAACATGTCATGTGTGCAAGGATCTTCGATGGTTCAAGGACTTTAAACCAATTGAAGATGGATCTTTATTGAAGATGGGCAATGTTGCTACTGAACCTGTTAAAGGAATAGGATTTGTTCTATTAATATTTACTTCTGGAAACTCTTTACTCTTACATAATGTTCTATATGTACCTGGAATTCGTAAGAACTTAATATCTGGTATTGTATTGAATAATTGTGGATACAAGCAGGTCATTGAAAGTGACAAGTATATCTTCTCAAAACATGGAACCTTTATTGGATTTGGATATTTGAATGGAATGTTTAAATTAAATTTGGATGTTTCTTCTTTTGATAATTCTATTTGCATGACTTCTACCGTCTCTAGCAATAATTTTAGCAAATCAGAATTATGGCATGCTAGACTAGGATATGTACATTACAAGAGATTAGTTGACATGTCGAAAATGAGTCTAATACCTTCTTTTGATGTTAATAATGAAAGGTGTAAAACTTGCATGTTGACTAAGATTACTAGACAACCTTTCACTAAAAACGTCACTAGAGATACAAAGGTATTAGAACTCGTTCATAGTGACTTGTGTGATTTCCATTCTACTCCATCACTTGGTAATAAAAAGTATGTGGTTACTTTTATTGATGATGCTACTAGATATTGCTATGTTTATTTGTGTCACTCAAAAGATGAAGCTCTTGATAAATTTAAAATTTACAAAGAGGAGGTAGAGCTTTATCATGGTGTGAAGATTAAAACCCTTCGCACTGATAGGGGAGGCGAGTACTATGATCCAGTGTATTTTCAGTCCACTAGAATTGCACATCAGACCACAGCTCCTTACACTCCACAGCAAAATGGTATATCTGAAAGGAAGAATAGGACATTAAAAGAAATAGTTAACTCCATGTTATGCTATTCTGGCCTTAGTGAAGGTTTTTGGAGTGAGGCTATGTTGACAACCTGTCATTTATTGAATAGAGTTCCTAACAAGAACAACAAGGTAACCCCTTATGAACTTTGGCATAAAAAGATCTCAAATCTAAGTTATCTTAGAGTTTGGGGCTGTAGAGCAGTGAGACTGACTGACCCTAAAATTCATACCATTGGTCAAAGAGGTATAGATTGTATCTTCATTGGTTATCCTGAAAATTCTGTTTGTTATAGGTTCTATGTCATAGAACCTAATGACTATGTATCCGTGCACTCTATTGTTGAGTCAAGGGATGCTGATTTTGGGAATGAGGATAGGTTCACATCTTTACCTAGACCTGGAGATACAATGGCAAGCTCTAGTGGCACTGGTGGAAATGAACAAGTGACTGAAGAACCTCCTGAGCCTAGGAGGAGTGAAAGAGCGCGAAAACCCAAGTCATATGGGGATGATTTCCAATTGTATTTGGTGGAAGGATCAAGGAATGAAATTGACTTTCAATATCAATATTTCTTTAATGTTGATGATGATCCTAAGACCTACAGTGAAGCTATGGCTTCAAGGGATGCTGCATTTTGGAAAGAGGCAATCCAAGATGAGATTGACTCTATTATGCACAATAACACTTGGAAATTGGTTGATTTACCACCTTGGTGTAAGCCTTTAGGTAGTAAATGGATCTTCAAAAGGAAGATGAAGGTGGATGGAAGCATAGACAAGTATAAAGCTAGATTGGTGATCCAAGGCTTTAGACAAAAGGCAGGTATTGATTACTTTGACACCTATGCTCCTGTTGCTAAGATTACCACCATTAGGTTATTGTTAGCACTTGCTGTTATACATAATCTTGTAATTCACCAAATGGATGTTAAGACTGCCTTTCTAAATGGTGAATTGGATGAAGAGATTTACATGAAACAACCTGAAGGATTTGTCATGCCTGGTAATGAACATAAAGTTTGTAAGTTAGTGAAATCTCTTTATGGTCTAAAGCAAGCCCCTAAGCAATGGCATCAGAAGTTTGATGAGGTGGTATTGTCTAATGGTTTTGCATTAAACCAAGCAGACAAGTGTGTCTATAGCAAATTTGACACTTCTGGTAAAGGAGTGATCATTTGCTTGTATGTTGATAACATGTTGATTTTTGGTACTCACCAAGATCAAGTTGATAAAACTAAGGAATTCCTGTCATCAAAGTTTGATATGAAAGACATGGGGGAGGCTGATGTGATTCTTGGAATTAAGATCATACGTGGAGAACATGGTATTACTATCTCTCAATCTCATTACATTGAGAAGATATTGGATAAATTCAATCACAAAGATAGTTCTCCAATGAGTACTCCTATGGATCCTACTCTAAAACTCGTGCCTAACAAGGGAGTTGCAGTGAATCCACTTGAATATTCAAAGGCTATTGGATCTCTCATGTATGCCATGGTTAGTACTAGGCCTGATATAGCCTTTGTTGTTGGAAAGCTGAGTAGGTACACTCACAATCCTTGTTTGATTCATTGGCAAGCGATTAATCGAGTATTTAGATACTTGAAAGGAACCAAGGATTTTGGTTTGACTTATACTAGATTTCCTTCTGTTCTTGAAGGTTATTCAAATGCAAGTTGGATTACTAATTTGGAAGATCACTCTTCCACAAATGACTGGGTATTCCTTCTTGGTGGTGGTGCTAATGTTGGGCATCAAAGAAACAAACTTGCATCACTAATTCGACAATGGAATCTGAGTTTGTGGCATTAGCAGCAGCTAGTAAAGAAGCTGAATGGCTAAGAAATTTGATATATGAAATTCCATTGTGGCCTAAACCGATATCACCCATATCTATCAGATGTGATAGTGCAGCCATGTTGGCTAAGGCATACAGTCAAGTATATAATGGAAAGTCTAGACACTTAGGTGTTAGACACAGCATGGTACGTGAGTTAATCACTGATGGTGTGATATCTGTGGTGTTTGTGAAAACACAACACAATCTAGCCGACCATTTAACCAAAGCGTTGAATAGAGATCTCGTGAATAAGTCGGCTATAGGGTGGGATTAAAGTCCGTCAGAAATCTCTGAGCATTGAGATACCCAATTCCCATCTAGTATGACGCTAGATGCTGAATTCAATGTGGAAGGCTTAATGTTTAGAGATTGGAACACATTTAAAGATTCATCCCAAGGTATGTGTTCGGACTGCAAGATAAGGAGGTTGAATGTTTATATTCTTAATAGCTCTTTTGACAAATTGCATATGCAGGTGCAAGATTAAAGGAGCTACCTATGTGAGCATGAAGTTTAGCCGCTTCAAAAAGCTGGGACTTGGCTTTGACATGCTTATGAAGGATAGGGACTGATGTGCAAAATCGACCTTTAATATTTGTAAACTAAAACTACCAAAGAACTAACTACTACGCACTCACGGGCAGTGGACCCGATCGTTTGTAATATAGCAAAGAGGTAAGTCTGAGTTCATTCTCAGGGACTATGAAATGATTAGTTGCTTGTTAAATGGTTTGGAAAACAGGTGTTGCTCGAAATTCCCTTTGACAATTAAACAAATTGATTTGCCAATTGATTGCATAAAATTAAAGAAAGATTCAGACGAAATAATTAAAAGTCATCCACCTTGACTTCCCTTGACTTCAAATGTGATTGCATTTGATGAGGAACAAATTCTTAAGAGTTTGAAAGGTAGTCGTGACAAGATTAAACTATTCACGTGGTACCACCATCCATGAATAATTTATCGAATCACCTGACTACTAGTTGAATTACCCAAGCCGGTACCACCAAGACCAAGACAATTCTTCTAACAATCAGTTTTTATCTACTTATCAAATTATCAATTGAACCTATGTGACAATAACGTGGTACCACCAACCGATATCAATCACGTTGACAAATTTAATCTTTACTTAAAATGATATTCACTATCATACCATGAACTAGTGATAATTACTTATAGACAAGTAACCGTTTTAAAATCACATACACATTCGACTGGTACCACCAACGAAGAATCATATGCAACCAATATCAATTTTAATTAAATGAAAAGAATTAAAACCATCAAGATCACGGAACAACGATAATTAAATAAACCCTTTTGAATTAAAAATATAGCAATCACATTATCCGTCTAGTTTCATCAAGGTGGATGATTAAACGGTTAGCCACTCATGATCAATTCACAATAATCAAAGAAATGGAAAAGAAACATGAAGTATCAATTGTTTGAAGAAAATAATTTGCAAGACAATAATGTAGATACGATCTAGATGGGTGCCCGTAATATCTTCAATGAGTCCGCCTAAGTGAAACACTTGATTGGAGAAGGAAGAATCCTGATAGAGCAGCTCCTAGAAAGAGTTTGAATACCTTGAAATTCGTGCCTAGGGTTTATATTTATACCTCTTGAAAAATAAGGCTTTAAGTCGGCCGTTGACTTTTGTTGACCAGCCTCCCACTGCGGTGCAGTGGTCATGTGATGGCCTCCACTGCGTCGCAGCCAAATATCTCTGCCTAATCTTCGCGTGCAAAATGGGTGACTGCGGCGCAGTGGGCTCGTACACACCCACCACTGCGGCGCAGTCGTGCCCTACAACTTGTCTCTGTTGACTTGCTTGATCACTGCGGCGCAGTGATCCTCGATTACGACCACTGTTGCGCAGCCAAAACTCACTGGACAAAAGTCACTCGTGCATGAATAACCACTGCGGCGCAGTGGGCAAATGTGCATCTCCACTGCGTCGCAGTGGACACATAGACTTCGACAACTTCGTTTTCAACTTTCAACTCGCCACTTTCATCATTTCTTTTGCATAAATCAACTCTCGACTTCATGAATTATTGTATTAGCCAATAGTCTTCCAAGTGTGAGCCAAATGACTACGTAACCTGCTAAGCGCCTGAAACTACTAACAAACACCATAAACGCGTCAAATGTACACAAAGTAGACTTAAAACATATAAATAAATGGCCAATAATGATGTGGGTAATGGGTATAAATTAGTCACATCAGGGACATAGGCTAAAACATATGTCAAGATAGAACTACTGTGTGTGTAAACTTTTGTGTACATTATCTTCGTGTATTCAATAGAGTTCCCATGGTTCAACATATGTTACGACACCATGGAATTCGAATATTCGGAATGTGTAATGTACTAATGTGAAATTCAATCGTTACGACATTTCATTTATGCAAAAGTTTGAATGTTTGAGATGGTTGTTAGTTAATCATGGATTACACTAAAATAGGGGAGGATTGTTGGATATTTTTTAGTGTAATTGGGTTAACTTGTTTGATCAGTATTGTCAATAATACATCATATAGGATTGGTGATGCGGAGTGCACGCCTATTTGAATTTATTATGACCTTAGGGGCGAAGCCCCTAAGGTACGGGGGTCTGGGGGCAGCGCCCCTGGGAGCGGGGTCCAAGGGGCAGAGCCCCTGGCTGGGGTCGAGCTGAGGGACCAAATGTGGCATATTGTTATATTGAAAATCCCTCCGAAAATTTAATTTTCGGAACTTGAGGGACCAAATGTGGCAACTCGAAATTCCTAGCAATAACTGCCCTTTTGTTGATAAAAGGATATCCCGTAACAAGATTTCTGGTCATTCTCTTTTCTTCCTTCTTTCTGGTTCTTTTCTCTCAAATAATAAACACACAGAACGTTTTTAATTCTCTGAATTGTATCCGATTGAATAGTTTGGGCGAACCGCTAAATTGATTCAATCTGAAAGTGATTACACGCCTTTCAGAGTTTGATTATATCCGGTTATCTGTTCGTTATTCACGAATTTCCCCAACATAAACTTCTGTGTATGTAGGCCTCAGTTCAAATTAAAAAAATATAAAAAAAAAAAGGGAAAATTATGTATATGGGCTTAAAAAGATGTAATTATCCAAGTTTAGGGAGTATATAGCAAATCTCAACATCAAAAGGTGTTGCTATAGAAGATGAGGGACTAAGTATGAAGTTACAGAAAAAGAGAATATATGCCTATATACTCGTAATTTTTCATCCATTCAAATTAAGATAACATACATACATACATTTATCTTGATCATCATATTATATCTATTTTTAAGATATTCATCATATATATTTAGAGATTAACCATGGCCGATGCTCTTACTCTACCTTTAAAGGAATTTGTTGACGCATTTAAGAGACATTCAGTACTATTACCTGAGGCTGAAGTAGAATACTGGCAATTAATGGCTAATTCATCAAAGGCTCTCTGTAATCATCTACTATGCATGATGCAGGTTTGTGAAAATGAGAAAGTGTACGATCTGTTAATCAGAGCAACAAATTTGGTGACACAATTCTATTTTGAAGATTTTAATACATCAAGTATACGGCGTGGAGAAAAATTTATAGATGAGATTCTAGATAATTTTGAAAAACTATGTAACATAAAAAATAGCTCACACATAGAAGGAGAAGAAGTTGTGGTGGGGTTTGATGAAGAATTAGAAACACTACTTGATCAACTTCAACTTCTACAAAGCAGCTCCAGGTTATCTCTATTGCAGGCATGGCTGGGCTTGGTAAGACTACTCTCGCTAGAAAACTGTACAACCATCCATTAGTCGAGTATTTCTTTGACATTCGAGCATGGACCTGTGTTTCTCATGTTTATCTCGTTAAAGATTTGTTACTTACTATATTAAGCTCTTCTATCCATGAGCTTACTGACGAGATTTACAAAATGAGTGACACACAGTTGGGTGAAAAGCTATACAGACTTCTAAAGGGTCGTAAATATTTGGTGGTCTTGGATGATATATGGGATTCTAAGGCCTGGAGTGATCTCAAAATGTATTTTCCAGATGACAAAACCGGAAGCAGAGTCATATTTACCAGTCGTGACATAGATATCAGTTCACAGGTACAGGCAGCAAGACCTACTCATGTTCTACGATTCCGTAATGAAGTTGAAAGTTGGGACTTGTTTCAAAGAAAGACCTTTAGGACTGGAATATGTCCTTTTTTGCTGGAAGCTTTCGGAAGGGTAATTACGAGAAAATGTGAAGGTTTGCCTCTTGCAATTGTCATAGCCTCTGGTCTTTTGAAGGATAATATGTCAAATGAGTGGTGGGGGCAAATTGCTGAAAAGCTAAGTTTGTTTATGGTAAGTAACCCAAGCCAATACATGGACTCACTGGCTTTCAGCTATAGCCATTTGCCGCCTCACTTAAAACCATGTTTTTTGTCTTTGGGATCATTTCCTGAGGACTATGAGGTACCCGTGACAAAGCTGATTTGGCTATGGATTGCTCAAGGATTCATACATAAAAGTGGAAGCAAAATCTTGGAGGATATTGCAGAGGAATTGTTGATGGATTTAATCAATAGAGGTTTGCTGATGACTTCCAAAAAGAGGGCTAATGGCAGAATAAAAGCATGCCGTATCCATGACTTGTTGCGGGATTTATGCTTGAGAAAAGCCGAGGAGGAGAAATTTTCTTTACTAAGTTACACTGGTTTGTGCTATCCATATGAGTTGGGTAATATTCTTCAAAAGGGTAGACTAATAGGTAGACCAATTAATTGTGAAAGATACAAAACAGTCAGGGTTCTTGACATGGAGTATGTCCCAATGTCAGTATTTCATTCTGGTGTAGTACACCTTAGTGATCTACGATACTTAGCCATTCAAGCTCATGATGGAAGCCCCCCTGCATCAATATCCAACCTTGTCAACTTACAAATGCTGATAATATCTTCAAAGAAGAATATTATCCTACCAAAAACCATATGGAATATGGTAAATTTGAGGCACCTTTATATTAAATCAGGTGAAAACTACATTGAGGAACCTAAATTTATACAAGTTGCGGAGGACAATGGTTCTCCAAATATGTTGCCAAGCCTGCAAACATTATCCCAAGTAAGTCCCCGATCTTATCAGAATGTATCTATGAGAACTCCCAGTCTTAGGAAACTTGGGTTTTGTGGACCCTTGATTTCAAGTCAAGGTGATCTGGAATTTCCAGATGTACGCTATTTGCCACACCTCGAAAAGTTAAAGTTGTTAAACACAATTCCATTCCCGGAAGCAACAAGATCATGTAATCCACTTAGGTTTCCTGAAAATCTTAAGAAACTAACACTGTGTAATACGGGAATGGATTGGGATGAGATATGGGCCTTTGCGTGGGTGCCTAACCTGGAAGTTCTGAAGTTGAAGTTTCAAGCATGCATTGGAGAAATATGGGAGACAGGGGAGACAGAGTTTAGGCGACTCCAAGTGTTGAAATTGCATGATCTGGACTTAACAAATTGGGTTAGTTCCAGGGATAACTTCCCACGACTACAACGATTAGTGGTTCATCGTTGTTCAAAACTCAAAAGTATCCCACTTGATCTAGGGAGTATCTTGACATTGGAGACGATTGAGGTACGTGCATGCAGCCCTTCTGCACATAACTCTGCAATAGAAATACAGAAAGCGCAAGAGAGTGAAGGAAACTTTTTCTTGGAAGTCCACACAAAGCCAGACTTAGAAATCCAAAAAGAGCAATAGTGGCCTCATCTCAAGCCTTTCATATTACTGTGAGAAAATTTCGTATAAAATGTAATGCCATTAATGACTGTGGATATAGGTAGGTGACGTGAATCCTATTTGTGTCTACCTGGCTTTGGATTTTTGTGATTCTTTAAATAGCAGTTAGTAGTGTTGCTGTATAAAATAAGAAGCCATTTTGGGCTGTTAGCAGTGTGCAGAAAATGTAAAATCTCACCTGTTTCCAAGAACTTTGGTTCGGTCATTTTGTTTATTGTTAGTTCCGGGCTTTCAGTATTGATGGTCTGCCTCTCTTCTTTTTTTATCCGAAAACATAGCCGAAACTTATTCAAGGAACTTTTTGAATGACAAAATAAAGTTCTACTTCCTTTGAGCATTTTCATTCGAGTTTTATACTCTCTGTTATATTGGAAGGTAAAAGTAGTATTGTGAGATTCAGATACTTGTGTCCAAATGTACAATCACATCCTGAAAAATACACCTCTCCACATTCATCCTTTTGACCTAATTATTCCTACAACTCAAACAAAATGCATCTTTGTTGGTGTCCATAAAACCTCTAATTCTTTCACATAAAAAGAAAAATTGATCTAAAATGTGTATCTAAAAGTATTTTAACAAAATGAACCAAACATGTAATCTATGTGGAGACATAAAAACAAAAGTGGAACACAATATGTTTGTGTTTTCACTAGATTTGGACCCATGCCAAGGGTTATTTTTAAGTTTCTTTTATATTCATTATAATAAAAATAATTAGTTTTTGTTACTGATTCAATTTTATGCGTTTGTAAGAAAAATATAATATATTTTTGTTATAAAATACGTTATTTGAAAAATCAATCGTTGAACGAAAAGAGAAGTTATTTACAAAAATGGAGAAGATGGTTGGGGAGAAAAGAAAAGTTATTTACAAAATGGTTCATATGGTTTGTGTTTATGAACTAAAAGACCAATATACTTATGTGTGCAAAGCATCATGATCACCTTGCTTATTTGTACAAGCAACGGCCATCTACAATAAAGACCAAGTTCTTAAAAGTTTACTGTCCAAGAAAGTTTCATGTAAATTTTGAAGATAGAAGGAAACCTGTAATTTGCTCCAAACCATAGACACGAAATTTGCATTGAACTCGGTAAATATTAACACCACGGGTCAGCTTGTTTCTTCACCAAAAGTCTTAAGTTGACCTGCATAAGTATCATGTTAACATTGAAGGAAATAATAAAGTAACAAACTTACTTCTAATAGTCTTACATTATGCATTATACCACTTGTAGATTAAGTGGTTAACATATTTGTTTTCCTCACTTCCATAAAAAACTGCTTACATTACTAATATTGACTACCCCAAGACTTAAATTTCCCATTGTTTATAGCTTTGACTGACATCAAGAAAAGAGTGGGGTTGGATCGGCTCTCAGAAAAATCACATGTACACTCAACCATTTGTCCATAGCCCTATTAAACCAAAAACTTCAACAAAAACAAAACACTATTTTCTTAACCATTTGTCTACATCATCTCTTTGTTTCTACCCTGCAACTTCACCAATAATTGTGGCAAACACAATGTAACTTCACCAAAATACAAACTTTAGGCATTTTCATCACTCAAACTCCAAACACATTTTCCACCAATCCTCAACTTTTGGCATTGTGTTTTGCTATTTTATTTAATGAAAAAAAAAGACATGGAAGGTAGAAAAGTTAAAAGGACATGGAAGCAAATTAACAGTTGTAAATCTCGGTCAAATTGCGGTGGTTATTGGTTAATCTCGTATCTAGGCCAAAGGCTTTGACTTATTTTAGAGCTATGAAAGAGGATGTCGGAAAAAAGATCCACAACGACGGAAGGTGGCTGCCGGAAATCGAACAACAAATACATAAAGAAGAAGAAGAAAGAGGACAGAAAGAAGAGAGAGAGAGAGAGAGAGAGAGAGAGAGAGAGAGAGAGAGAATAGACGGGAACCTTGATGGAGAGATTGTGGTGGTCGGGAGAGGAATGTTGGAGTAATTTTGAGGATTGGCTATTTAGTTGACATGAAGGTTTGTTAGTGACTTTATCTAGTCACCGACCTTTGAGTCAAATACACTAAAACCCCTGAACTTATATTTTCTTGTTTTTGACAAAAAAACAACCTTTAAATTTTAAATATCATTATATATGATGGTGCTAAACATTTTGTGTTATTATTACTATATAATTACTAAGTGATAAAAATTTTCAGATTGTTTGCTTAATATAACTGATATAATTGCTTAGTTTGCTAATCTTAACTTTTTTTAAAAATAATTTTTCTTTATAATTTAGGGTCTCCGTTATATCAACAATTCTTTTTCAAGTACATGATCCATAAAAATTAAAAAAAATAAAACATCTTCAAAAATACGTTGAATGGAAGAGGACTTTCCTAAAAAAATTAGCTCGTTTCTAGTTTTCCATGGACATCAACACGAGAATGCTAACATCTTTTTGGCTACCAGCCCAATCCCCGTTGTACTATGAAGTTCCAGAAGGTCCTGAATTCCATCATAACCCAACTTGAGAAGTTATTCTTCGAACTAACCCATTGCATTATATTCGGATCATGCAACTTTAAGACCTTGAGTTGCCGAAACTCTGCATCCCTTGTATCCCACATTTCTCCAATGCATGATTGATGTTTTAATTTCAGAATCTCAAGGTTGGGTAGAAGGGAGAAGGTCCACATCTCTTCCCAATCCATGCCAATATTTGACAGTGTTAGATTCTTAAGGTTTTGAGGAAACATAATAGGATTGCACGATCTCGTCACCTCAGGGAGAGAAAATGTGTTGAATAACTTCAATTTTTGGAGGTGAACCATAGAGCTCAAATTTGGAAATTCCATTTCGCCTAGCCTTGATATTAAGGGTCCACAGAACCCAAGCTTCCTAAGATTGGGAGACCTTGAGCATATATTTGTGCAAGATAGGGGACTTACTTGAGATAAGGTTTGAAGACTAGCCAACCCCTTTAGACAACCATCGTTCTCTATCATTTGCCCAGAACAAGTTTCCTCTATATGGTTTTCCCCTGATTTGATATAGAGGTGCCTCAGATTTACCATATTCCATATGGTTTTTGGTAAAAGAATGTTCTTCTTCGACAATATTATCAGCATTTGTAGGTTGACGAGGTTTGATATTGATGCTTGGGGACTTCCATTATGAGCTTGAATGGCCAAGTATCTCAGATTAACCAGTCGTGTTATATCCAAAGGAAATACGGAAACAGAGAGAGACTCCATATCTAGAACCCTGAGAAGTTTGTAAGTTTCGGCAAGAACTGATCCACCCTCTTGAAGAACTTTTCCTACCTCCAATGGAGAACAAAGCATTGACGATACCATGCCATACCTGCTAGAAATTGTCAATAACTGTTTAATTAAAATTTTCATCCTTTAGAGAAGCAGGAAAACGTTGATACCTATAGATGTTGGACATAAATTTCTCTCTTGGAGTCATTACCAGACTTCTCTTGACCAGATCCTTTAAGAAATCCTCTGCAACATCCTCCAAGATTCTATTTCCAGTGTCATTTATGAACCCTTGAGCTATCCATAACCAAATTAGCTTTGTCATGTGAATCTCATAGTCCTCAGGAAATGCTCCAAAATAGAGAAAACATGGTCTTAAGTGAGAAGGCAAATGGTTGTAGCTTAAAGCAAGTGAGTCCATGTATTGGTTTGGATTACTAACCATATATGAACTTAGACTTGCAGCAATTTGACTCCACCACGAACTTGACCAATTATTTTTCAAAAGACCAGCAGCTATGACAATTGCAAGAGCAAACCTTCACATTTTCTTGTAATAACCCTTCCAAAATCTTTCAACAGAGGAGGGCATATTCCGGTTCTAAAAATCTTCTTTTGAAATATGTCCCAACTTTCAGGCTCAGTACGGAGACGCAAAACATGAGCAGGTCTTGCTGACTGAACATGCAAGCTCACGTCTGTGTCACGACTAGTAAATAAAACCCGGCTTCCGGTTTTGTCATCTGGAAAATACATTTTCAGATCGTTCCAGACCTTACAATCCCAAATATCATCAAAGACTACCAAATATCTACGACCTTTGAATTTTCTGTATAGTTTTTCCTCTAATTGTTGGGCATTCATTCCATAGAACTCATCTGGCATGTCATGGATAAAGGAGCTTAATATGGTAAGTAGCAAATCATTCTTGACATATACTTGAGAAACACAAACCCAAGCTCGAAAATCAAACGTATAATCTATTAATGGATCTCTGTATAATTTACTAGCTAAAGTCGTCTTACCAAGCCCAGCCATTCCTACAATTGAAATAACCTGCAACGACTTTGCAGAATTTCCAGGAAGTTGATCAAGTAGAATTTCTACTTCATTATCAAAGCCCACAACAGCCTCTTCTTCCTTTGAGTTATATCTGATATTACAGAGTTGTTCACAAATAAATACAATCCTATTCAATCTATTGATTTGATCAAAATACCAATCTTCGTTAACCACCATTCTTGGTTCTAAAATCTGACCTATCACTGTTTCTTCATGAATGTACCAAGCTTCACTAAGAACCAGTCCTTTCATTTCTTTCAATAAAATATGCACTTCCTCAGTTTCATACCCTATCATCATGTTTCTGATGTGATTCATTAGACCATCAAACAACTCAGGCATCTTTACTTTCACATCTAGTCCTTCTACGCCATGAGAATGACAGAATTTCCTAAAGTAGTTGATGAACTGTTCTACACGAACAACAAGAGCATCAGTCATGATTCTATCCTGTTTCAGAGTGATACGTCAACGGTAGCCAAGATATTTGGTACTGAAAGTCCTTTTTAGGCAACCCTGCCATAAACATTGAGCATGAATTTAAAAATTTTGAATCTGACTAGCTGTCATTGACTACCGCATATGAAATCAGTTGTGTATTCCAATAATGTACCACATTTTAGAACTACTAACATTATTTATTTTATTTTATTTTTTAGAACAGCACAAAGAATGATTATATTAGTTAAACATAACAAACATGTTTCTGTCCGATACTGCAATAGAAAAGATGCACTATGAATTATGAATATGCATGATGAACGATTAATATGTATGGATATGTGATGACTTGCCTTTCCTTAAAACTTTTAAGAATAATAATGAATAAAAAAAAAATCTAAATCAAGGTTCATCAATTTAAGTTCACGAGAATAAGTACCCGCGCGTTGCGACGGTGGGGGTGATAGCTAGGTCAGAGAGTGTGATAGTCAAATGCCTACGGCCTCCGCCCTCCGCCCTCGGATTTAAAAATTCGTCGAAAGTATATCGAATGACATCTCTAATGAAAGAGCATGAAATTTTAAGAACACCCATACAATTTTTATAATTTATCGACGTATGATTTTTGAGATAAAAGATTTTGAATGAATTGGAGGAATAAATGATTTATGGAGGAGAGAGAAAAAAGATGATTGGTTGAGATTTGAGGAGAGAGAAAGGGTATTATGGTTATTTTAGATAAATATAGAATAGATGAGAGGGGTATTTTGTGGATGTACTTAAAATCAATATTGAAAATTTCAACTCAATGTTGAAAATCTGAAAGGAATCTGCTTTATAATATACGAGAGTAAGTACCCGCGCGTTGCGGCGGTGAGATGGTGGGGTGATAGCTAGGTCAGAGGGTGTGATAGTCAAATGCCTACGGCCTCCGCCCTCGGATTTAAAAATTCGTCGAAAGTATATCGAATGACATCTCTAATGAAAGAGCAGGAAATTTTAAGAACACCCATACAATTTTTATAATTTATCGACGTATGATTTTTGAGATAAAAGATTTTGAATGAATTGGAGGAATAAATGATTTATGAAGGAGAGAGAAAAAAGATGATTGGTTGAGATTTGAGTAGAGAGAAAAGGTATTATGGTTATTTTAGATAAATATAGAATATATGAGAGGGGTATTTTGGGGATGTACTTAAAATCAATATTGAAAATTTCAATGTTGAAAATTTAGAAGGAATCTGCTTTATAATATAGTATAGATAGTATAGATAGTATAATTAAGCATATCAATCAATCCACGTATAATCATTATAAAAGTCTAACATCTATTATAGTTTTCAAATTGGAGGTAGAATAAAACTCACCAACTAATTAAGAGAAAATAACTATTGGAACTTGATCTTCACCGTGGAAGCTTTCAAAGTCAACTGCAGACCGAGGGCTCTCTCAATGGCCATACATATAGTCAATCTATCAGTTTATGCATAGTGTACGATAAATTACAATATTAGTCCTTGTACTATTGACTTGTGTACATGTTTAATCGAACAGCTTTATTGTCTTACACTTTGATCAGATTTCACTTTTTTAAAACGGGATCCACACTTTCGAACAGCTTTATTGTCTTACACTTTTGATCATTTTTCATCCATGAAAATTATGATAAAATACACTTTAATATCATCATATTACATCTATTTTTTTGTTGTTCATATTATTATTGAAATATTTACACTTCAACCGGCCAGCCCATCAATTGATTATGTTCACTCATTTATCATCTATCAGTACTACTTAAAAAGTCTTTCCTTCTATTAAGATATATACATATATAAATTTTTGTTGAAAATTAAATCCCTAAGCTGGCTAGAGATTAACTATGGCTGATGCTCTTACTGTTTTTTTAAAGGAATTTGTCGACGCCTTTAAGAGATACTGTCTGTTACCTGAGGGGCAATATGTTAACTTAATGCGAAAATCACGTGCAGGGCTTAAACATTATCTACGCCACATGATGCTGGGTTATGAAAATGAAGAAGTGCATTATTTGTTAGACAGAAGTATAAAACTGGTGGTTCACTTATCTGATAGTTTGGCAACCACGGCACTTCCTGCATCATCAAGAAAAGAGCATGGAGAAAATATTATAGATAAGATTCTATGTAATTGTGAAAAAGTATGTAACATTATATATAGCTCAAACATAGAGCAGGGAGAAGAAGTTGTGGTGGGGTTTGATGAAGAAGTAGAAACGCTACTTGATCAACTTACTTCAACTTCTACAAAGCAGCTCCAGGTTATCTCAATTGCAGGCATGGCTGGGCTTGGTAAGACTACTCTCGCTAGAAAACTGTATGACAATCCTTTAGTCGAGTATTTCTTTGATATTCGAGCTTGGACCTGTGTTTCTCAAGATTATCTCGTTAAAGATTTATTACTCACTATATTAAGCTCTTCTATCCATGAGCTTACTGACGAGATTTACAAAATGAGTGACACACAGTTGGGTGAAAAGCTATACAGACTACTAAAGGGTCGTAAATATTTGGTGGTCTTGGATGATATATGGGATTCTAAGGCCTGGAGTGATCTCAAAATGTATTTTCCAGATGACAAAACCGGAAGCAGAGTCATGTTCACCAGTCGTGACATAGATATCAGTTCACGGGTACAGGCAGCAAGACCTACTCATGTTCTGCGATTTCGTAATGAAGTTGAAAGTTGGGACTTGTTTCAAAAAAAGATCTTTAGGACAGGAATATGCCCTATTTCGCTGGAAGCTTTCGGAAGGGTAATTACAAGAAAATGTGAAGGTTTGCCTCTTGCAATTGTAATAGCATCTGGTCTTTTGAAAAACAATATGTCAAATGAGTGGTGGAGGCAAATTTCCGAAAAGCAAAGCTTGTTTATGGTGAGTAACCCAAGCCGCTACATGGACTCCCTGGCTTTGAGCTACAACCATTTGCCTCCTTACTTAAAACCGTGTTTTCTTTTTCTTGGATCATTTCCTGAGGACTATGAGGTCTCCGTGACAAAGCTCATTTGGCTATGGATTGCTCTAGGATTCATACATCAAAGTGGAAGCAGAATCTTGGAGGATGTAGCAGAGGATTTTTTGATGGATTTAATCAATAGAGGTTTGCTGATGACTTCAAAAAAGAGGGCTGATCGCCAAATTAAAGCATGCCATATCCATGACTTGTTGCGGGATTTATGCTTGAGAATAGCCAGGGAAGAGAAATTTTCTTTGCTAAATTACAACTATGCTCTTGTTCAAGAATCTTCCTCCACTACCATTCACTCTGGTCTGTGCTATCCATATGAGTTCAGCGATGGTCTTCAAAAAGGCAGACTAGTTCATATTGAAATGTACAAATCCCTTAGGGTTCTTGATATGGAGTATGTCCCTATTTCTGTATTTCATCATGACGTAGTACACCTTGCTGATCTAAGATACTTGGCAATTCAAGCTTATGATGGAAGCCCTCCTGCATCAATATCCAGCCTTGTCAACTTACAAACACTAATAATATCCTCAAAGAAGAATGTTTTTCTACCAGAAACCATATGGAATATGGTAACACTAAGGCACATATTCATCAAATCAGGAGAAAACCTTATTGAGGAGCCTAAGTTTGTACAAGTAACAGAGAATGATGGTTCTCCAAATTTGTTGCCAAGCCTGCAAACATTATCCCAAGTCAGTCCTCGATCTTGCCAGAATGTATCTATGAGTACTCCCAATCTTAGGAAACTTGGGTTTTGTGGACGCTTGATATCAAGTCTAGGTGATCTGGAATTTCCAAATGTGCACTCTTTGCAACACCTTGAAAACTTAAAGTTGTTAAACACAATTCCATACCGGGAAGCAACAAGATCATGCAATCCACTAAGGTTTCCTGAAAATCTTAAGAAGTTGACGCTCAAAAATACAGGAATGGATTGGGATGAGATGTGGATCTTTGCGTGGGTGCCTAACCTGGAGGTTCTGAAGTTAAAGTTTCAAGCATGCATAGGAGAAACATGGGAGACAGGGGAGGCAGAGTTTAGGCGACTCCAAGTGTTGAAATTGCATGACCTGGACCTTATGAACTGGGTTAGTTACAGGGATAACTTCCCACGACTACAACGATTAGTGGTTCATCGTTGTTCAAAACTCAAAAGTATCCCACTTGATCTAGGGAGTATTTTGACATTGGAGGCGATTGAGGTACGTGCATGCAGCCCTTCTGCACATAACTCGGCAACAGAAATCCAGAAAGAGCAAGAGAGTGAAGGAAACTCTTTCTTAAAAGTCCACGCAAAGCCAGAGTTAGAAATCCAGAAAGAGCAATAGTGGCCTTCATTTCAAACCTTTCACATTTGTTGTAAGAAATTTCGTATCAACTGTAATGTCATTAACAATGCTGTAACCGTTGGGGGTGACATGAATCCTTTTTGTGTCAAGGTAGTTTTGTCAATCCTTTAAGGAGCAGTTTGTAGTGTTGCTGTACAAAATAAGAGCCATTTTGGGCTGTTAGAAGAGTGCAGAAAATGTAATATCTCACCTGTTACCAAAAACTTTGGTTCGATCTTTTTGTTTACTGTTGGTTCCGGGCTTCCGATATTGATGGACAGATTCCATGCCTCTGCCTTTTTATCTGAAAACGTAGCCAAAACTTATTCAACGACATTTTAAATGACAAAATAAAGTTCTGCTTCCCTTGAATCTTTTCATTCTATACTCAAACTTTATGTATTTTGTCTGTTATATAAGGTAAAAATGGTATCTAATTACTTGTGTCCATATGTACAAATCACATCCCGAAAAGTACTTCTCTCCCCAATCATCCTCTATTAGTTGAAGTTCTTTGTTATTACTAATCCTTTTGACCTAATTAATCCTACAATTGAAACAAAAATGCATCATTGTTGGTGTCCATAAAATCTCTATATCTTCCACATGAAAAGAAAAAATTGATCTAGAATGTGTTTCTAAAAGTATACTAAAAAGATTATTCAAGCATGCAATCTATGTGGAGACATAAAAACAAAAGGGGAACTCATGTGTCATACATATATGTATTCAAGATGTTTGTGAGTTTTCACTAGGGATTATTAAATGTGAATGTAACTAACTATGACAAAATGTCTATGTTATCTAAAGATCTTGTAAAATGTCTATGTAATGTAATGAACTTTCAAGTTTTGGTTATTAGATCTTGTAAAATGTCTATATAACTAACTATGACAAAATGTCTATGTTATCCAGGTGAAGTTACTCCCAAAATCATTTCTGTAAAGTAATCGTATAGGACACTAGTTAAAAGCAATTTATTTTCATTGGATCCCATGTTTTCCTCACTCCCATATACAACTGCTTAAATTACTAAATATTGACTACCCCAAGACTTAAATTTCCCATTGTTTATAGCTTTGACTGACATCAAGAAAAAAGTGGGGTTGGATTGGCTCTCAGAAAAATCACATGTACACTCACTTAACCATCTGTCCATAACTCTACTAAACCAACAACTTCAACAAAAACAAAACACTATTTTCTTAACCATTTGTCCGCATCATCTCTCTTGTTTCTACCTGCAACTTCACCTATAATTGTGGCAGACTCACTGCCATGTCTCACTTGATTCCTGTTTCTATCTTGTTTTTTCTGTTTTCAGTCTAACAAGATACCCTTTTGGCATTTTCATCACTCAAACTCCTAAATTTTCCACCAACACTCAACTTCCATGATGGCATACCAGTATCAAATCTTTCTTAACTCAAAAAAGTGAAAGCAAATTTACAGTTTTTCATAAACTTTCAGTAAATCATAGCCATTAATGTACTAACATTCAAACTTCCATTAACGACAACAAACCCCATATCCAATTCAATTTCATAAAAATCACAATAGTGCCTCAAGATTTTCACTTTAAAGTTTAAACACATATGAAACAATGTTATCCAAAGCTACTTACTTCCTTCTATTTTCTATATTCTCACAATGTGTATTAGCTAGTGACAGAGAAACACTTTTGAGCTTAAAAACATCGATCGACCCATCGAATTCGTTACGATGGAAAGGAAATGATTTTTGCAAATGGGAAGGTGTTAAACAATGCTTGAAAAACAAATTATCAAAACTTGTTCTTGAAAGTAAAAACTTAAGTGGCACATTGGATCCTAATGTACTAAACCAATTGGATCAAATTCGAGTCTTGAGCTTCAAAAATAACTCGATTTCGGGTCAAATTCCTAATCTTTTCAACTTAACCAATCTTAAATCACTCTATCTTTCTTACAACAACTTTTCGGGTGAGTTTCCGGTGTCTCTTACAACCCTTCACCGCCTCAAAACCATCGTTCTCTCCGGTAACCAACTTTCCGGCAACATTCCAAATTCAATACTCAATCTACAAAGATTACATATTTTTTACTTGGATGACAATAAGTTCGCCGGAATTATCCCACCCTTTAACCAAACAAGCTTGAAATACTTAAACTTGTCGGAAAACCAACTTACCGGTGTAATTCCGGCCACCGGAACTTTATTAAGGTTCAACTCAACTTCATTTTCAGGTAATGTTGACTTATGCGGTGAAAGCTTCCATCTTTCATGTGGGGTTTCTCCGGTGACCGGATCGCCAGCTCCTGCTATAACTCCGATGGCCGGAAAATACTACCACCGGCGCCGGGTAACCAAGATTATAACAATAATAGCTGGTTTCGTTGGTGGTTTTTCATTATTATGTGTTGTAATCACATTATTTGTACTAATCTTGAAAAATGGAGTGAAAAAGAATAAAATTTCAGTCGCCGGAGAAAAAGTAAGTACGGCGAAGTCAGCGGTGGTTGACGGCGGCGCCGGAACCAGAGATGGGTTTTCACCGGGAGGTGGTGGTGGTGATGATGGGACGGGGGTGTTGGTGTTTACCGGCGGTGGAGGTGCGGCGGAGATGAGTTACAGGTTGGATGATTTATTGAAAGCTTCAGCTGAGACACTTGGCAGAGGTACAGTGGGGAGTACATACAAGGCTGTGATGGAAACTGGGTTTATAGTTACGGTGAAAAGGCTGATAGATGCCACGTGGACGAATAAAGATGAGTTTTGTAGACACGTGGAGGTCATCGGTAGGTTGAGGCACAAGAATTTGGTGCCAATCAGGGCTTATTTGATGGCTAGAGGGGAAAGGTTGGTGGTGTATGATTATTTCCCAAATGGCAGCCTTTTTACACTTATTCATGGTATGTCACTTTTTTATGAGTCATTGTTTGTACATACATTGCATTATTGGCTGTTTTAAGGTGTGTGTATAAATGTCATTTAAAATAAAACAGAGAGTACAACTTTAAATGTGTGTAATTGTATAGGACTTTAGATGCAATGGTTGTTGGGTTTGCTAAAAATTAGTTGCATTAAACAATTTATTTGGTACAGGATCCAAGACATCGGGTCGTGGCAAACCGCTTCACTGGACTTCTTGCCTGAAAATCGCGGAGGATTTAGCTAGTGGACTTCTCCATATCCACCAAAAACCTGGCCTCGCCCATGGTAATATAAAGTCATCCAACGTTCTTTTGGGATCCGATTTTGAGTCTTGTTTCACTGATTACGGGCTCATCAAGTTCAAAAACCCAAACTCTATTGAAGAATCAAGTGATGTCTCTCTCTTTTACCGTGCCCCAGAATGCCGTGACTTCCAACAGCCAGTCTCTCAGAAAGCTGATGTCTACAGTTTTGGTGTTCTACTCTTGGAGCTCCTAACTGGGAAAACTCCGTCTCAAGACCTTGTTTTGGACCACGGTGCAGACCTCCCTACCTGGGTCAAGTCCATAAGGGAAGAAGAAAGCGAGTCTGGTGGTGAACCTGTGTCTTCTGGGAAACTTGCTGCTCTGCTGAGCATTGCATTGGCTTGTGTATCGATGATTCCTGAGAATAGACCTGTGATGCAGGAGGTGTTGAGGATGATCAAGGAAACGAGAATGGAACAACCTCATGTCTCTTCTAATAGCAGTGATCATTCACCGGGAAGATGGTCGGATACAGTTCAAAGCGTGCCAAGAGACGACCACTTAAGCATATGATTATTAGGGGTAGTTTCAACAATTGTTAGGCAACTGCACTTTTCAAGGAACTGGATAAATGTACTTGTGGCATCCTCATATTCTAAAATGTGGTGGTTTTCAGTGTTATGTTCACAAAAATAAAATGCACACCAAGAGCAGTTGTGGCATTTTAACCATTCATTTTGGATCGATATAAAGAGATTGAACTAATTAGTAAAATGTTTTGGTTTACCTTGAATTAAAGATTCGAATTGGTCAATAGTTGAGTAAAGTGTCTTCAAATGCCTACCACCTCTTACATCGTTTCAATGATATACTTTCCATAATCATGTTTAATAAATTAGTTATTTATAAATACAGATAAAGTTGGCAAAAAGCCAAAAAGGGGGTTGGCTGTTGACGTCAAGGCCGACCTCATCCATTTTTGACATGTTACCCAGTCCAACCGACCCACTTGTTTTGTCATAAGTAGTCGAAAGAAAGGATAAAAGATTAAAAACACGTGACGCCAATGATGATAACTATTCACTTGCTAATCATCACTCAGATACAGTTTTAATTTTGTTCCCTAAGGAAAGCAGCAAGCTAAACACTCTTAGCTCTTTGAAAATGAAGTTCTAGAAACTTTCTTATTGTGGGTTCAGATACAAATAGGCAACCAATACAGTTTCATAGAAAAAAACCCCAATACTCCCTATAAACTACTGTTCTTAATAAACATAGAGTCGAAGGGCAAAAACTTGTTACCCGATGACTTTTTGTCAGGCTTGACTTTGTACTTGGAGAAAACTAAAACTGAAGAAATCGTGCCTCTCACCAACTCCCTGGTTCTTTTTTCATATTCATTCTACTTGATGGGAACATCATTGTCTGTATGTTGCCAAACATAAAACAAGCACCACCATTATATATCAGTGATTCATAGATAACTGCCAAAAACCAAATATCATAATAAGTAAATCGAAAACTGCTACTTCCCATAATGAAATCTCATTTTTTACTATAGATGCAAAATATAAGTGACCACCATTTTGGATACTGTTTTGTCTCTAAAGTGTCAAATGGGCTAGATTAAAGTGTATATAGATATATAAACACACACACACACACACACACACACACTTTAATCTAGCCCATTTGACACTTTAGAGACGAAACAATTAAATGGGTTTAACCGATTGAACGTTACCTAGCATGTCTTTTTGATGCATACAACCTCCTAAAGTGCTTAATGAATACATTAGATTACTATTGTAATAAGGTAGTTATTATTATTATAATTAGCACATTTACATTGATCAAAAAAGTTCAGGACATAAGTGCTTCTGATCAAGCCAACAGGATATATTTCAGCCAGTTTTAGAGTAATAGTTTTTCCCAGAACTTGTTTTGACCCATCACCCAACCAGCCCATTCTGCCACCTACACTGACGACCATTAAGCTTTAAAAAAAGTTACCTGACTTTTGAAGGACAGAATCCTATTAGCAAGATCCTCATTTAGTGATACTGGCAGTGGCGACCCAGGCAAGCATCTCATACTGCAAAAATTAAAATGGATATGCAGTCCATTAGCAGAACCAATATCAAAACTTTTAGAAGCAATAACAAGTTTATTATTTTTGTCACATACTCATTTAAGATGGCAGTTATATTGTTCTTTGTCTGACTAAAGAGGCTGATGTTATCCTGCAGCTGTTGATTAAATAATATTGTTCAAATCAAAATCGATCTTCATGGTTCTCATCGTCTATCAAAGTATCAACGTACACTTATAACTGGTTTGGAGCTTACCTTTAGTGCACAAATATTAGTTGAAATCTGGCCAAGAACTTGGTTGTTCTGTTGCAACAGTTGCCTTATTGAGTCTTGTAATGCTGCTTCAACAATTAGAATATAAGTATACAGTCATTGTTCCAATAAAACCGTCACAATCTGAATGCAAGTATTAGCAAGATACTCACCATCAATATTAATACCACCACCCCGGACTTGATGATTCACGGAAACTGAAAACGGAATCACATTAATAGTTGAAACTGATGATACACCTGGTGTTAAGGATGATTCCACGGGTTTATCCTGAATAAATTAGATGCATTGAATGCCAAGTACTACACGAATAACACATTGCTAATAAACAGAGATATAGAATATTTCACAATTTAAATGGAGTATTAGACATTAGTTCTTACAAGCAAGTTCTTAAATATTATCTTGGGATCTTGCAAAAATCATCTCATGTAAGTGAAGCTGAGTACCTGACCATATCAAAGTCCTCATTATCCTACAAATCGCTAATTTTGAACAACCGTTCATACGCATATGCTTCTAAACTTACAACATTAATCTAGTCAATCAACTTATAACATAGTTCCCCTATATACACATACATACACACTTACCATTTCTAACTACATAGCAATCTAGCATAAACTTTATATCTTAAGGCCCAATTAATTTCAACAAAAACAAAAAACAAGTAGGTCGCTGCATAGCCATACCTTCTTATCCATTGACTTCTTCCACAAATTCAAGTCCTCGTGTTTCCTTCGTTTTCGCTGCCAAATATCCCACTTTCGTAAGTAAAATATCTTAACTTTATTATAAAAAGTCTGATATAGTTCCTATATAAGCTCATAAGCTTTAGCTTTTCATAACATACCTAAAGTTACTACCTTTATGTGATATTACTAAAAAGAAAGTGGTCACATATCTTTAAAAAATAAGAGCAAGAAGCTCACCGTCATCCACTGACAACGAAGTGCAACATCACGAACAGTTTTATTACGCAATGTGGCTGCAATCTTCACATACCTTATGATACCAGGTTCATCAGCATATCTACATAGACAAACAAAATTAACAATCTTTATGCCTACAAAATCAATGCCACTGGTTCATCTCTAATTACCCAAAAAAAAAAAAAAACTAAAACATATATCACAAAGTAGCTCAAATGCAACTTTATATAACTATATACACATAACTTTTTCGATACAAAAATGAAAAAAAAAATGCATACTTTTGATATGCTTGTTCAAGCTTATGTTGTTCTTCAACAGACCATTCAACAGCCAAACCTCCTCGATGGTGGTTTCTCGATTCGATAGTGCCCGAATCGACAACGATAGAATCACAAGAATTCCCAATTCCTGTGAAACCAGTTGAGCTAGTACTACTAGTACTATAATCACCCCCAATTTTAATCATATCAGATTTACTATCTCTAACACTAGATTGAAAACAAACAATATGTGGGTTCAGCCCAGATAATTGTTGGTTATGAAACCCAGAACCCATTCAAGAATCTTGGAACACTAGACTAGATTCTTGAATTCATATACATATAGATAGATACAACTGACCCATATCAAGATAATCATCAAATCATTGCTGAAACTTGAAAAGATTAAAACTTTTTCATTCAAACCCTAAATTGAAAATGCAACATAAATAAGTACAAATTAGGCCAGAAATGTATACATATGTAGAATCTATAGATATAGAAAACAATGATTTAGAGAAGCTGTAATTGGTTGTTTTGTTGCGCTATAAACATTCTTTTTTGGAATTTTTTTTTTTTCTCTCCTTGTATTGTATTGTGTTGATGTCTGAATGATTTTTTGTTTATTTTTTTAGATATTTTTTCTCTAAACTTTTTATTTTATAAAACTTTTGGTGTAGTGATCATGGGATTCAGCTAAAAAGTGCGAATCCTATAAGCATTTGATGCCCATTAGTGTCAACATTCCACCAACGACCATTAAAGATTCGTTTATACAAACATAATAATAATAATTGATGTATGTTAGTATGTAGGTATGTATAATATGTCAATGACTAATAATATTGGATTTTGATAGTTGTTGTGTAGTTGGTGTTCTTCTAACTTTCTAAGCCTATAAAGCAACAACTAACTTCTATATAAGTTTTGATTTCATGTAGTGATTAGTGTAGTTTTAACTTTTAAACTTATCGTTGGATGATATACATAGTTGACATAAAATGAGTATAAATGTATAATGCATGTTAGTTTAGATTATCTTATTTATACTTTACCTAATACGAAATACATAAGTTACAGTAAGTGTTTAAATTATGAGGGTAAAACTGGTCTAGTCTAATCGAGTTTGAGCAATTTTAGGCTCGACTTGTTTAGCTATAAACATGTTCAATCTCAAATATTTGTCTGCTCTCTAGTTTTTAAAAATCATTTAAGCTTAGATTTCTAGATCATATGACTTGTTGACACTATTTACATGTTAAAAACATCTTCTATAAAAAAAAAAGGACATATTACTTGCTCAATATTTAAACAAACACTTACTCATAATATTGTGTGCAGAATCACATTACTAAAGTGTTAAAGATATAGAGAGAAAAGAAGATAGGGTGATAATTCCTTTAAGTTGACTCAACTTGAGTCAAGTTAGAAAAATCTTGACTTTTTAATGAAAATCAAAGACCAATATTGAAATATCATTTTTAAATCTTGAACCTTGATTTTCATCTAATTACCAAAATTATCCTAACATGTCATATTAGAAATAACTTGAAGATATCCTTCCCAAATAAATAAGATAAATGATATGAATTGATAATGAGTAAATATCATTTTGTTGCAAAAATTGACAAATTAAAATCCTTCTAGGACACTAAGTTGACATTAACTGAAAGTACTTAACTATTGATGTATGAGTTTAACAACACCACATTAGGATGAAGAACAATATTCGTTACTCATTTCGAAACAATAATTTACCCATATTTTATTTGGATAGCTTGGATGTTGTGCTACATGTCTTTTCGGATTGCCTCTTTTTGTTGATAAAGTTAGATCCTTAATGGCTTTTTGGTGGAGACTACAAATACCTGATGGATGCCCGAATGAAATCATATTGTGGATTCTATCCTTGCAAAATCTAAGTCGTGAGAAAAACGTGATCCAAGCTATTTGTTTTGTCTGGTGGTTGGTGTTCTAGAAACATCGTATTGTGTTTTTTTCAAATTAAGCATTGCGCCCAACTACATTCGATGTTTTTAGTTCCATAGTCTCGTTTCTTTTCCTTGGTTATCAAAATGGTGTAATCTTTTTAGTCTCTAGTGGACTACTTGGCTAGAAAGTCCAAGTCTTTTGTTATAATTTTTTAGTATCTTGCCGAATATCAATTTATTTTTAATAATATTTTTATTTTTACTTAAAAAAAAAAACTTACTCACATATTGCATGTATTGCTTAATAATTTTCGATTTTCAACTTATAAAATGTTTTTTTCCAATGCATTGGGCTTTATCCCATTATAGGTTTTCTAGTGGTAGATTTTTGCTTACCTATAATCGGTATCTAGTGGTAGATTCATGGCTTGAATATTGTGATAAATTCATCAAAAATAATGGTATTAATATCACATCTCTTAAGAATATCATATTTAATCAAATCACCTAACAAAGTGTTTATTTGTTTTACTAGCTTACAATCTTGAAAAATATGTTAAAAAAACACCGTCCTATATGAACAATTAACACACCTAAGTAGCTAACAGAAAGTAATGTCGATACCTTTAGAATAGGCAATTGCGTCTTAACTTTTATATATAAAAAATAAATCTTTCTTGGAACCATTTTATTTCATCTCGTCCTTATGTTGTAAAGAATAGGCAATTGACGGTGATCATAACATTGTCTTATAAGGGTAATAGAGAATACATAAAATTTTGGATTAACTACCCAAAATATAACTAACTATGACCAAATTTCTAAGGTAGGAAAGAACTAATATTTTTGTATATTATAGTATATGTTAACAACTTGATAAATTGTTTAAATCATGCAACATCACATACATGCAACCCTTATGAGCTGTAACATGTAAGTTTTTGATTGTTCAGAATATTTTCACCAATATGTCAAGATACAATACCGCTGAAATCAAATTTGACGTTAAATAATGATCTTCTTAATTAACAGTTTAACACCATGAAATTTTATATATCCTTTGCAATATCAAGCCCAACTACATCTGGGCCTAAATATATATATATATATATATCCAATTTAGGGCGGGTAGGGCTCCAAGATTTCACCCAAATTGCATCCATCTATCTTTTCTTTTTTGTTCCCCAAACAAACACAGCTTACTCACCTCGCTTCTTTTCTCATCTCAAACTACAATACAATCTGCCCAGTCTTCACTATCACCGGTAATCCCCTCACACACACACACACACACACACATATATATATAGACACATAATATGTAATATATATCTGCAGTTTCTTGAATATTAATTTGAAACAGCTCATTTATGGTTCAAGATTTTTATATTTAGTTAAAACCCTAAAGTTTTTTTTTTTTTTTAACTGTTCAGTTGTAAATTGGAATTTAGGGATATTTACAGATGTACCCTTCAAGAGGGAACCATAGTTATGGTCAACAACAGCAACAACAGCAGCAACAGCAGCCATACTCTGCCCAATCTGCTTATGCTCAAAATGTAAGCTTTTTTATTTGTTTATTATTATTTTTGAATTATGTTTATGTTTTTTGTAATTTGTATGGTGTATTGATGTAAAAAGGATATAAATTTGGAAGAGTTAAGAACATTTAGAAAAGAATTAAAAGAATTTGGTTTAGAGGATTCTTCTTTTGGCAGTTTTGTATGCAAGATTCTTGTTAGAATATTATCGTATGAGAATCGAGATTGTATTTACACACTAAAAGGAAAATGTTATTCCAGTTTCGTATTGTTTTATAGATTTTAGCTGGGATTGGATTACGTCTCACTCACATCTGCGTGTATATAGGATCAAATCGAATGAATATGGTTCTTAATGTAGAAACTAAAAAGTGCGGAAAGTATGTTTTTTTTCTTAATTTATGAACATAAAGTTTCAAAGTAATGTATGCACAAGTAGGTGTTTGTTTTTGTTTCTATTCGTCAGTTTGAAAATTTATGTTCAACGGTTTGAAAGCAGTTATGTTTTTACGCCTATTTAGAAAATACAATCTGTGGTCTTCATATGCAGAAGCAATTTGAGGAAAAAATACGAACAAATTTCTCAAAAGATTATATATTTTGGAGTTACGTCTAAGAAGTGGAACACTATAAAAGCAGGATCTTGATATTGGTTAAAAACTTTGACTTTCCAAAAGGCAAAACAATCCAGGCTCATTTAAGTTGGGGTTGTAGGGTTAGAAGTTGATGTATTCACCTTTTTTGACATACCAAGTTTCCATTATCCAATATCGACTTAGTGATGATGTCAAAACTCAAACATCTCATTTTGGGAATAAGATATCATCATATCAAACCTTTTTAGAGATCTTTGGTTTCTAAATGCTACAAAGTGAGGGGTGTAAGAACTTGAATACGCCATACACGTGTGTTGTATGTACTTGTAATTATATTTGCTGACATTAATATATTAATATATATATATATATATATTTGTGTCAACAATGAGGTAGTCTATTTTTATTTATTTATGCTGCTTTCATTGGTTAAATTGTTAATTTTTGCAATTCTTTTGATTTATGTTTCTCACCTCTCTTTTATCTGGGTTGAAGCTGGGGCCTGATGGTGGGGACTCTCAGATGTCCATGTCTTCACGTCGCGCAGCCATTTTAGCTGCTCAACCATCTGCTGGAAATCATTATGGTGGTCAATATTCTTCTGTGTATGGGTCAATGGGACTTAGCAGTTCTCTACAGGTCAGGGAACATACAGTTTGCTTTATAAAACATGATTTTTCAAGTCTTATTGAAATTTAGATCATAAAGATAACCATATGTTCACTTTTGATAGTGTTGCTCTTCATTCATCGAATTAAATTTCAAGTAACTTTATGTATACTTCTGCAGGCTTCTGGTGCTGGTTCAAAAGGATCTGGATCATCTGCCTTAGAAGCTCGAAGCGGATATGGTTCAGCTATGCAAGAGTCACGAAAATATGCTTCTGGGGATTACTCTGTGGTTAGTCAAAAGTATGGTCAAAAGGGGGAGCTTTCTGATTTTCCGCCAGGGGATAGACGCCAATATGTTGAACGTGCTGATGTTAACATTGTTCGAGATTCACTTAACGAGCCTGCAACTCGGTTTGCTGATTCGATTGGTTATGGACATCATCATCATCAGGTTTTTCATCATATATCTTACTTGCATAGGTTGTTAATATTTGTTACAGGCGACAACACGGGCTTGTTGGGTAATGGGTTGGTTACAAAAGTTCAAAACGGACTGGATCCAGTCAGGTTGATACATAACCACCCTTTGTCTATGTCTTTTTAATGCGTTAGACATGATTACAATAATAATAATTTACAATAGAGTATGAATCTTTCAATAAATTAACTTTGATGGCTGTGTGCATTAAGAATAGTCATTGAGATTTTCATCCTGTTTGAACCATTTGACTTGTTTCATGATATTTGCGCTATAATATTTGATGATCATTTGACTTGTTTCTTGATATTTGCTCTATAATATTAATGATCATTTGACTTGTTTCTTTATATCTGCTCTATAATATTAATGATTTTGTGTCCAATTGTTACTGGAACAGGCTGACATGTATGATCGATTGGATTCTGCATCAGCACTTCGGAAAGAATTGTTACAGGCCCAGGCACTCCAACCTGCTTCTATTGAAGGGAGTTCTAGGTAACCAGTTCAGACTATCACTATTTTTATTTGAATCATGTATCTTGTGTTTTGAATTTTTCTTCTTTATTATTATTCTTTTTTAATGTGTAACTTTATACCGTGGTCATTATGATTAATGTTATTTCTACATGTGTTCCCTTCATGTTGTGCCTTTCTGTGAATGAGGAGCAAGTGGTTACATGACAACCTTCTTTTAAGACGAAACTATTTAAATACAAAATATTAATAATTTGATGTCTTGAGGCACTAAGTAGCAAAAATTTCTGGCAGACAATCTGATTATCTAGCAGCTCGGATGGCTACTGTTCGTCATGCGGGTCAAGAACTTTTACCTTACAGTGGGAGACTCGATACGGATCCAAATACTCTTTCAATGATAAGTGGTCTATCACATCGTGCACAACATGCTCCGTCAATACTAGGGGCGGCCCCAAGGATAGAAATGGATGATCTTGTGTATACTCATACTTCTGCAAATCCTGGTTATGGAGTTAGCCTGCCACCAGGTAGGGATTACGGTTCAGGAAAGGGTCTTCGTAGTACGCCAATCGAGCCCGATTATCTTTCACGTTCTGCTTATGCAAGGCTTGATGATCGTAAAGAACGAGATGAAGAACGTGAAAGAGATCGGCGTAGAGATAGAGAGAAAGAACGGGAACGGGAACGGGAGCGTGAAAGGGAACGCGAACGGGAAAGAGAACGTAAGAGGGAACGTGAACGTGAAAGAGAACGTGAACGGGAAAGAGATAAGGAGAGCAAACGTGTTAGTGAAACAAGGCGTGAACGCACCCCTCCAAGAATATCTAGGGACCGAGGTGGCTCATCATCAACAAAGCCTGACAAATCATTGAGACGGGAATCACCACATGTCGAAGCTTCACATAGGTGGATTTTGTTGCTTAATTCTGTTTGCATAGCTGATAGCGTCTTTTGCAGCCTTGTTAGACTAACATTGTGTTCTGTTATATGATGAAGGCGTCGTTCACCCGAAAAACGAAGAGATTATGTCTGCAAGGTAAAAAGGCACATAAGACTGTTTCGTTCAGTGATTAAATTTTTCTCGTCTTTTTGTTAAGTTCCCCTGTTCTTGGGTGTCTGCCCCATTATGACGCATTCATTCTGGTTACATAGCTATTATTCAAATCTCGTTTTTGGTCTCTCTGTCTCTCATCAACACCACAATTGGCATTCTTTTTTCGCTCATCTTGTATTCTCAACCCCTTCTATCTATTTTTTCAATGCCTCTATAAATTTGTAGAACCCTTGTGGGCATTTAGATTATAACTTTATGGTGATCAGAGTTAGTTTTGGGTGAACTTTCTGGCTATTGTATTCTGAATTATATCTTTCATTTCTTTCTGGAGTTTCTTCTCAATCGATATGGGATCCGAGCTCCAAGAAGACCTATGCATTGATTGAAGTATTTTGACACATACTTGGCTTATTTTTCAGTCGTTTTAAAGCTGGGAAAACGATGTACTTCAATATTTGATAGCTTCTAGTGTCATCTTTGCAGGTTTATTCTTCCAGCCTAGTAGATGCAGAGAGGGACTATTTGTCTATTGATAAGCGGTATCCTAGGCTATTTACTTCACCAGAATGTTCCAAGGTATGTTGCACTTCTGCACAAATTACTCTTTTCCCCATATTTGACAATAACTCTAACGTTAATCTAATGCAGGTGATTGTTAATTGGTCAAGGGACAACCTTAAAATATCGTTGAATGTTCCTGTGAGGTATAATTTAAGTCGTATTTGGCACTAGTAGCATGGCATCTCTTATTAAGAATTAAATCTATGGTCAATGATGTTTTAAATTTGTGGTATGTTTTTGTTAGTATTTCTATCTTTGACTCCGTGGGTAGTAGTTTGGAATGCTGGATATTTTTGTAGTGCATGCTTTGAAGAATAAACATTGCAGGACAAAAGAACTTAAACCATTTCTTGTTATGGTTTAACAGTTTTGAGCATGATTTCGTTCAAGATGATACTGAAACGCAGCATAACGAGGCATCCATTGCAACTAAGATGGATGTTCCTTCAAAATCAGAACATGGAAGTATTCGGTGGAATGCAAAGGTGAATAGTTATTTCTCAGCAAATGGCAGTAGCTAGTTTTGTATGATGGTGGTAACAATAACAATCTTATTAACTCAAACCACCCAACGTACACGATACTTTTAATCATTAGTTATAACTGAAGGGAAAAATAATGATATGAATCTATGCTGCTGTTCACTGTGTAATCATTTTTCTTTATATGGTTCAGTTGGTATTAATGAGTGGCCTTAGCCGAAATGCTCTAGAGGAGCTATCATCTGATAGAGATTATGATGACCGGATTCCCCACTTTTGCAATATGCTAAGGTTTGCTTGTCTTAAAAATGGGAATTCTTTAATTCCCATTGGAGGATTGTGGGAACCTTCGGATGGCAATGATCCTTCAGTAGACAAGTCATCTCTGGTTCAGACAGCTATTAGGTTGGTTGGTTGGTTTTTTTTTGTTTTTTTTTTTTGCATACCAAGTTGTATTATTTAAAATTATCTCGCCATTCCTTGATCAACTTGTGATGTGTAGGCATGCTAAAGATATCACAGGACTTGATTTGAAGAATTGCAAACATTGGAATCCTTTTCTAGAGGTAATATTCAATTGTTGTCAGGTGGTTAATTTATGTGTTGCATTTAGCATTGAACAACTTTTTTCTATGTTTGCAGATTCACTATGACCGAGTGGGGAAAGACGGACTTTTTAGCCATAAAGAGGTCACGATACTCTATATTCCCGAGCTATCAGATTGTTTACCTTCAGTAGATGAATGGAGGGATCAGTGGCTTGCTCACAAGAAAGTTGTTGCTGAGCGAGAGTGTCTGCGTGCTCTTAAAAAAGAGGTTGACATATATATATATATATATTTATTAATTTTAATAATCTTAAATACAGTTTGATAGAATAAGAAAATTTTCTCTTTTTCTGAAACTGAGTTGTTTCTTCCGTCTGTTCCATTTATATAGAAATCTCAAGACAAGAAGGAAGAATTGAAAGGTAATATATATATATCTCATTTATGCAACTATTGTACATTAATCTTTTGTAACGCTATCGATTCTGCTTAGATAAGGAATCCGTGAAAACAAAAGTTGTGAAGAAGGATGTGAAACCAGTTAAAAAGAAAGTGTCTGCACCCTCGGCATCAAAAGTCAATGAAAATTCAAAAGCGAAAGTGAAGGATTCCGGAAAAGAGGTAGGTGAAAGCAATGCAGAAATAGAGAAGAAAGATGAAAGCAATAATTCTGGGAAAAAGGATCAGGTAGAAGTTGCTGCTGTTCAAAAGACTGGTAGTGGAAAAAAGAAGATTATAAGAAAAGTAGTGAAAAAGAAGGTTGTCGTAGGGAAAGATAAACCTGAAAAGGCAGCCGAACAAAGTGATGCATTAGATTCTAAGGTGGTTGTTGACACAAGTATAGCGGAAAATGCATCTAAACAAACTGATGCATTAGATTCTAATATGGTGGTAGAGACCACTGGTAATACTTCTACCAACACAGAGGCAGCTGGTCAAAAAGAAGAGTCAACTGGTGATCCTCCTTCCAATGCTAAGACTTCTACAAAAAAGAAAGTTTTTATTAGAAAGGTTCCTGTCAAGAAAGTTGTAAAGAAAGAAGAGGAAGGGACACAATCTGAGGTGACACCTGCTAAAGAGCCAGAGACTTCTGAAAATAAACCAAAGAATGCAGATACTGGTAGTGCTGGTAAAAAGACAACCGTTAAGAAAAAAATAATTAAAAGGGTTATGAAGAGAAAGGTTGTAACTAAGAATGCCAACAATAAGGATAAAGTAACAGACGATGCAGCAGTGACTATCGGGGAGCAAAGTGTAGTCTCTGGCAACCAGGAACCTGAAGTCAAATTAGAAGTCAACGAACCAGCCTCAAAGTCAGAGGCTCCAAGTGTGATGGTCACTGAGCAGAGCAAGGATGGGGGTATTTTAGATGAAGTTGAAAATAAAGGTGAAACCAATAGTAAAAAGGAAGATACTAAAAGTAAAGTGGATGGTGGTTCTTCGTCTAAAACAAAGACCAATAATGGAAATAATGAAAAATTAAAAGATGGTGAGAAATCGTTAGAAGGGAAAATGAAAAAGGAAAAGATTGTTAAAGATGAACCCAAGGGTAAGGAGGTCAAAGATAAGAAGAAGGATGGGGAGATTCCTCGGCATCCTGGATTGATTATCCAAACAAAAGAGAACAACGATTCTAAAGTAAGTGGCTTGTTTATTATGTTTCTTTAAAGAAATGTTTGCTATTATAGTTTATGTGTATCATGGGATATGTTATTGTGGCAGTTGCGCTCATTGTCACTTTCACTGGATTCCCTCTTGGGTTATGATGATAATGATATTGAAGAATCAACATTTGAGGTGTGTGATTTTCACAGTTATTTTCCCCCCCTCTTTTGTTATAATTACATCAAGTTGTTTGATTACAACCTACATTAGTACATTTCCTTGTCTAATTTTTTTTTATTATGGCAGTTATCATTGTTTGCTGAAACATTTTATGAAATGCTTCAATATCAAATGGGTTCTCGGATCTTAGCATTTCTCCAGGTTGGTTTTAATTATTACCAGTTAAATGATTTACTATATATATTTTTTTTCATTTATCTTATTTCTGGTGTCTTTTATGTAATGCAGAAATTGCGACTTAAGTTTGTGGCTAAAAGAAATCAAAAGAAGAGACAGTTGGAAGAGAGCGCTGATAAGGAAAAAAAGAAAACACCTGCTAAGCGTTCGAAGACTGACGATTCCAAAGTGGAAAACAAATCAGTTAAAACTGAATCAGTTGAAGAAACAAAGCCCGAGGATGATAAAACTATTGCCAAGGTGGAAAGCATGATTATTGAGAATGTAGAAAACACGAAGGAAGAAGATGACGAAGATCCAGAGGAAGATCCTGAAGAAGATCCTGAGGAAGATCCAGCAGAAGATGCAGAAATGACTGATGCAAACCCTAAAGACACAGGGAATGAGGCAAGTGATTAGATTTTAGTAGTTTATAAAAAGTTTACTTTGGTGCTGAAACAGTAATTTTAATCTGTATTATATGGTTTGTAGTAGAGTGCCATCTTATTTAATTTACTTTGGCAAGTGGATCAAGTAATATGCTTTTTCCATAAGGCTGATCTGTTGATCTGATATCAAAATCTGCGATCTGTTTAACAGGAGCAGGTTAAGGTTGAGAAAATGGACATAGATAACAAGTCAAAAAGTGTGAAAGAAGAGGTGAAAGTTGAGGAGGCGAATGCTAAAGAAACTGTGAATTCTACTCTCAAGTCTGAAGATGCAGATAAAAAAGAAAAGAGGAAGGAAAAGACAAATAAAGTGGAGATAAAAAAGAAAGAGAACATTGACAAGGAGCTTTTGCAGGCATGTTCTTTTAAAACCTCATTGCTGAAATATTGTCATAATTTTCTTCAATTAACCCAATTTATTTGCATTTTCTTTTGAATCAGGCTTTTAGGTTTTTTGACCGGAATCGTGTTGGTCACGTGAGGGTAAGTCGAGTTATCATTAAATTATGTTTCTAGATTTCCTTGTTCATGTGTGGTGGATTTACTGATACATATTGAATTCATTTCTTTTTAGGTTGAAGATATGCGGCTGATCATCCATAATTTGGGGAAATTCTTGTCCCACAGGGATGCCAAGGTAAAATCTCTTTTCTGACCAATATAGTATCATAGTATGCATTTTATCTCAAAACTAACAAGGATGGGTTAGATATGAAATCTGCCTTAAATTGAAAGTTATAAGAAAATACAAAATACTTAATAGTTTTCAAATAAAAGGAAGCTGCAATGTTTGACTTGTATTTTATATGTCAGGATCTGGTTCAAAGTGCATTGCTAGAAAGCAACACTGGGAGGGATGACCGCATTTTGTATAATAAGCTCGTGAAAATGGAAATCTGAAGTGAGATAGATTGTAGTTCAAAGCTTGTTAGTTTTGCAGCGACGCTTCGTTGATGGAATTTACATCAGCTTCTGGGCGTGTGTACCTTTTTAAGTTATTCATATGTGGGGCCCACGACAATTGTTAAGCAATTCTAAGAGCTTTACTTTTAGGTACTTTTTAGCTATTTGAAAGACGATTATCAAGTTGGAACTTTATATTGATTGTTTAGGTTGATGAATAACCGTGTTTCAGCAATTTCTAGATCTTTTTTAGGTATCTGAAATAGGATTAAGAAGTTGAGTATTCATGCCCACTATTTCAATGTAAAACAGGTTTATTCATTGGGTTATCTTGGAGGATGGGAATATGTAACGAAGTAATATTATAGGGAGAAAGATTCCCTCAAGTTATTTTTATTACCTGAGACAAGTTAGGGACATCTTGACCCTTGATTGAAAATCAAGGGCTAAGATTTAATCATTATTTTTGAATCTTGACTTTTGATTTTCATCCAAGGGCCAAGATTAGCCTAACATGACTAGTCATGTTAGAATCATCCCCTTCTAATATTATATGCATCAACTTAACAATCAATCAATATACGGTTGGTAATGGCAATGCCTTCTATTAAAATGTTACGCACACTTTCTGATTACTCGTTGCACAATGGTTATCTTTTAATATTAGATTCTGTACTGCTGTTTAACTCTTGCTTTAATCGTAACATGTTTATATAGATCGCCACGGCTTGTGATTCTTGTTGGGTAATATCTTGATTCATGATAAGTTGATAACTAGAAAAAAAAAGTTAGATACAACAATAACCATATATAAGTTTGAAGTAATGATGAATTTGATTAATTTTGATAGGTCTAAACATATGTATAAAAATTTAGTGCCGATACATGGATTTTACTTGTATCCTTTACTAATATTTATTTTTTTAAGTATATGTTTGAGCACACCAAATTAGACCCATTTTTCATATCATTTTCCTTATATTATATCAAGTTTGCATTAAGCATATAAGTTACTTGGTTCATAAGTTTTAAAAAAGAAGAAAAAAGGACATTTACAACTATTTAAAACTAACACTTTCCCAAAGCTTTAGACATTATTGGCTGCTTTCTGATTTCATAAAAGATATTCTTTCCGAAAGATTGACAGTAAAAGGTAGTCTTATGCTTTGTAAGAGTTGCATTTTCTGAAGTAGAGAGCCAAAATCTTCCTCTTGATTTCTGCAATCAGTCGAGTAAGTTATGGATATTGCTTCGGTACACGATTATTTGGTTAGAATGCTACAAAAGCTATTTAGAAGAGAGAAATTGTTGATAGAAAAACTCCTGGAGATGTTTTAACTAGCATACTTATTCGGTTACCTGCAAAACAACTTGCTCAAATGAGGTGCGTTTCTAAACCATGGAATGCCTTTTTATCTCAACCTTGCTTCATAAAATCGCATCTTGAAAATTCACTACACAACAACGATGAAATTCTCTTGGTCTTTAACGAACAGTTTCATTGGAAGAGTGAACCATGCATAGCACACCGCACTAGATCTCCCGTTATCAAACTTTTTGATCTCATTAAGTTACCTGTTGATTTCCCAGATCCTGATAAGCGTGAAGAGGGCACTGTTATTGGTTCAGTTAATGGCTTAGTATGTTTTTCTTGTAGAGAATATAATACTCATGTCATTCACATTTGGAACCCTTCTCTATCCGCTTTGATGACTCTCCCTCCATTTGCTTATCCCTGCCCTGGTTATAAACACTTTTTCGGGTTTGGGTTTGATCCCAAAACTGATGATTACAAAGTTGTTAAACTTGTGAAAAATGAGACACTGAGAGCTGATCCACTCTTTCGAGAATGGCTGCAAGTTGAGGTGTACAGTATGTGAAAAAGTTGCTGGGAATTAACTACCGCAAACTTTCCTTCTAACGTTACTGGCATTCTCAATGGACATCGAGTCTGTGTAGATGGTCATGATGGACATTTCCATTGGCTTTGTGCTTATGTTTCTGAAGGGATTAAGCTCCTGAAGATAGTAGCATTTGATTTGGGTGAGGAGACGTCAGTGAGATCTCTCTTCCAGATTCCATTACCAAATTTGAAACAAGTCGGGTCATTAATATGTACATTTTCTCTGGAAGGCTTTGTGTGGTGTCACGCACCAGAGGTGGTGTATTTCAAGTATGGGTGATGAATGAGTATGGGGTTGCGGAATCTTGGGTGAAATACCATATGCTATCAAAGTTAAATGGTACCAAAATACTACCAATTGGATTCACATCAAATAATGATTTTCTTTTTGGATCTTTTTATCCTTAAGTCTTGTACAATCCAGATACATCGCTGGTTAAACGCTTGGGGACCGATGCTAATCCATTCTTTAAAACCAGGGTTTTTCAGTATGTCGACAGTCTTGTTTGGGCAGAAACTACGAAGTCTGGTAACACCACTTGCAACGTCTCAAGTTAAACTTTTGAAATGCAGCGTCAGTAGGAGGGTGAATAGTAAAAAGGACTACAAACAAAGACATCAGAGTGACTATCAAGTATATGTATCAACAACTTAAGATGATTGATACATAATTCTTAGTTAGACATATAAGGTCAAGTATCGATTTTTCATGTGTTATTTCTAGACTTTCATTTGTTCAGATGTCGTAGTTAATGTTGTGGCTATAACTTGTGTTACTGGGCTTGCCGAAAACTTTTACCTCATCTTGATTATGAGTTTTGTACAGAAAGTGTCCTGCTCAACCCACAGCCTAACCCGTACCAAAAACTTTACCTGTTTTGAACCATTGCCCAACCCGATCATATTCCCCCTTTGTTTTAAGTTCTATATTACTCAAATAGCATACTAGTTGTTATCGTATTTGGCGCTATTTGATTATAAAAATTTAATTTATGTTGAAAAGAAATATTTTTGGGTGAACCCGACCCAAACTGTTTCAACCTGTGTATTTTTTTTTCCACCTGGGCCCTTTTGGCTAGTTACCCAACCTTTCCGTTTAGAGACCTCTACTTGATAGTCTTTATACAATGGTCATGGCTATCTCTGAGTTTATTGTCCATTTTTGCCTTTTTTATGTTGTATTTTTCCAACAGAGTTTCTTTTATTATGATAAATTTATACTATAACTGTATGATCTATATACAAACTTTGTGCCTGTTATTAACACAATTTACTCTCTTTCCTTTAGCTTCATCTTTATTATCCTGCTCTAAAAGTATAACTTAATGCAATCAAAACATTTACAGTAAGTTTGTTAGTATTGTTCATCTCTATGAAAAAAATTATTCCGAACTATCGATTGGTTGCTTTCATACATAAGGGATAAAGAGATTTGAAACCAGAATATAGATAGGCATATGAATATATACAGAGCAGGAGGCTGGAATCATTGAGGAGGGAAAACAGTGTAGACTGTTTGAACAATAGTGAGTGCAAAAAGCAAAATTGCAGCAAGAACTGACAGAATCGCCCATGGGCTCCTGAAATACGTGTGTATGAGATTTGCACGCCACTCATTCCATGGCTTCCTGCAGTAACTATGAACCTGCTTATGAACGACGTCTAGTTCACTATCTGGATCCAAAGTGATATCCTTTGATAATGAGTTAAACAGCTTAGCCACTGCCTTATCACTGCCAATTGCATTCTGGATTATACCTTGTGAATGCAAAAGACTAACGTCCCTCGCATTATCAATGATATTATCCATGAAAAATATGTAAGAAGTCACCTCATTTCCAGCCCCGACATGAAGTCTTTCAAAAGCTATCAGGTTCAAGTACAGTGACTCAGTTGCATCATCCACCATTACCGGCGGAAGCTTGAGGACCCCACCTTCAAAAGATATGCCTTTTAAGCTTCTTGTTCTGCTTTTCCTGAATCGAATTCCTGCTTCATATAGCTCTGTAGCTGATCTAACAATCTCATCACCTTCTTCTATGACTAACCGATGGTAGGACTTTGTAAGCGTTTTCTTCTTGTGGTGTGGATTCTCCCATAGTAGGCTCTTTCGATAGATATCCAATGGATGCAGGCATCTCCCCTTTTTTGCGACCCGAGTGTAGGGTGAGCAGAATTTTTGCACCATTTTGTTTACAAGCTCTTCATCATGCTGCAAAGTGATTTAGTCAATTGTTCTCTTTTAGTATATGTCATCATGCAGGATATATCCAACCCACTTACTAGGATTATATGCACATAGGTAATAACAACATATTTTATGTCACTTTTTTATGAAGTAATGTAATTCTATTTGTCCATATTTGACAAAATATCTTGCATCTTAAAATGATGAAATTTTCTGTTATTTTGTGTAAAATGACAAGAAAAACATGCTGCTTATTTGTGGAAAGGAAATGATGCCTAAATTTAGAATTGACCTGAAGTAGGCTGCTATTTTGTGCAGTTAACCCAAAAACTAAATTCAAAATATATGGCAATTTAGAAACTATCCAGTATACAAAGTCAATCACCTGGTGTGGGTCGTTTTCGTGTTTTGTAACAGCAACAAGCGTGTAAAGAAGCAACATGGGTAACTGGTTTTCGAGCATGAGCATATCACGTTTGAGGTAAGGCATGATATAAAGCTTTCCATGTTTGCTGAAAACCGGATCATTGGAAGCATAATCATCAACATCTTCTGCATTACCCATATCACCATCTTCGGTAGTGGAAGCACGCAAGATTTCTAACATGAAACATCCATCCAAGATCATCATCTTTACAAACCCGAGTGTATCTTGATGCCATTTATGATCAAGTGAACCATATGCATGCTTGAGATCTTCTACGATGCCCATTACAGCTTCAACATAACATTCAAAAGGCTTCTTGTATCTTTTCAAAAAGTGAAGGAGAGCACGCTGTTTGTTCTCTTCCATGGATTTTAAATTTGGGTCTCCATAATGGTATGGCCCGAATGATACAGATTGTGGCTTGTATGCTCTTTTGTTTAGGTCGGTCACAGAAGAGGGAACACGGTAGATTGAACGTTTCTTCCATTGCTCCATTTCCGTCGATGAATCCCCCATGTTCTCAAGTTCTTCATTCACATTCATCACCCATTCATTTTCTCCCATTTTACTTAGTGGGTCCATAATCTTTGGATAATTTTCGAATATTAAAAAATAAAAAACAAAAGTTGGGCTGATGAATTAATAGTCATACAGAAATTTTTGACCTCAATTGGTTTCTTTCATCTCAGTTGGTGTAAGCTCATGAAGCAAGTAAGATATATGAAAATACATGAAGACGGTTTTGCTTTTAGTTTTTTTTTTATACTATATATATAGATGTAGCAATGTTAAAGACTACATATATTAGAAATGCTTTTGATAGATGGATTCAAAGGGATGATGTTCTAACCTTCATAGGAAAGCAAAGGTAGCTAGATTTATATGCAAGTAATATGTTTATAAATTTCTTTTCATGGGTATATTTTGTACCTTTGTGTCTTTTAATGGAATACCTACGATTAGGATCAATATTGTTTCATGTTCTTTTGCAACACAATTTGTTTTATACACGACTCATAATGTCAAAATGATCTACAATATTAATAACTATCCTATTCAATTTGGCCGGGTATACACTAGTTTTATTAAAATTATTTATGTTTGGTGTATTAAATGATGATGAGAAGTATGGAAGATTGGAAGGTATAAACGTTCAGGAGAAAAAAAAATGGGGGTGGGATGTATGTGTATATGTGGGATGGGGTGGCGTGGTTAAAAGTGACTTTCATATGCTGAACTACCAGATTATATCTTGCGTGATACACGGATAAATATGTATAACTAATAAAATATCAAGTTTTATGGTATCATATACTGACAAATTGTAAATAAAAAGTATTAAAAAAATGCTAATGCTATATTTGTTTAAATATAATTAAATGAGTTAAAATATATGTAAAAAGATTTGCATGATGCAGATATAAATACAGGAAACAGAGATTCTAGTGATCAATTATCCACATACCTAATATTCATATTATATTTTTTTGTATTATTTTATTAGTTTAACAATATTAAATAAAATATATTGAAAAACAATGATATTGTCATTTTTATAATTCTTTAATTATTATAGACACCATATACCGATCAGAATTATCTTTTATTTAAATATCATAAGATATTAAAAGATGTAAAATTATATACTTATAATTATAACATTTTTATTACGTTATAGGATAATAAATGTAAATATATATTTATATATATAGTCATAATCTGATAACAACAATAAAAAAAATCAAAAAAGTGATTTTAAAAGATAAATATAAAGTTTAGGTTTTATTTTTCATAATTATATCATTAAATTAATTATTTTCTATAATTATAAAATGTAGGAAGTTATTTTCCATAATTAATTACCATATTTAAACTTATTATATTAAATTTAAATCTAAAAAAGTTATAAAAGGTATATGACATCAACATTTAGATCCAATGGTTCTAGTTAAAAGTTAAGTTTCATTTAAGAGTACAAACTTCTCTATTTTGGAATGAAGGTTTCTCTTTTATATATATTTAGAGATTTTACGTTATTTGTTTCCCTTTAAATTCAAATTTAGTTTTCAAAAAGATATTAATTGCTTTTTTCAAATAAACTAATTGAAACTAGCTACCTCTGAGAGTCTGAGCTCTTCAACCAAATATTGCCGTAACTCCAGGTTACATCATGTAAAATATATTAGTTAATTTAGGCATATAAGTTAAATGTTAATTCGAGTTAGACTAGAGTTAAATATATGTAATGTCGGGTTTTACACTACAAGAACGGTCATTTATAGATAATTTTAGCGACATACTATTCAAAGTGTGACATAAGTAGAGACTCGTTTAGCGACAATCTTTTTGTCGTTGTCGCAACTTAAGTCAGAAAACGAGTCGCAAAGTGTGTCTAGTTTACAAAGTCGCAAGCGTTATTTAAGTAGCTATTGCGACGTCCTTTAAATGTGACGCCATCGCTAATATGGCGACTTAATAATAAACAACGCTAATGGTGTCACTCGTTTTCTAGCATTTTGTTTGTTGCTAAAACCGTATTTAATTAGTGATGTCAACCGTTATATTTCTATTTCGATGCATAATGTTTAATGACAGTCAATAAAATTTAGGACATAATAATTTAGATAAAAATATTTGAACACAGACTTAATTCATTTTAAAGCTCCTTTGCATAAATAAATAAATATAATAAATTTGAGTATCTATAATAATAATAACAATGATCACAATAATAATAGAAAATAATAATAGCAATAATATACGGTAGTAATATAATAATACAACTACAGAAATGATTGCTTTTTATTTTTGTTACTATTATTAGCTAATAATCCTGGGTTTAACCCGGACACTAACTAAAATTTTAAAATTAAAAAAAAGTTAAAAAATATATGTAGTTTTTGTAATTGATATATCATAACTTTGTTTGGAGATATTAAGTTGGCTAACATAATATATATGTATGATTATTTATTGCATTAACAAAACTAAAAAAAAGAAAATTTCACAATCAAAAAGTAAGAATTTAAAATAGATATTTAGTAAGCTAGCTATTTATTTTTAAATATATTACAACATTAAATATGACATATGACATCCTAAATAAAATAAAACCTTTTTAAAGAAAAATATAAACTTGCCACATAATATTTTTTCTAAAAATAGTCTAGAAGACAATTCTTCTTTATTATAATAAAAACATTTAGTAAGCTATCTATTTATCTTTAAATATATTACAATATTAAATATGACATCATAAATAAAATAAAACCTTTTTGAAGAAAAATATATAGTTGACACATAATACCTTTTCTAAAAATATTTTTAGAATACCATTCTTCTTTATTATGGGTCTGTTTGACAAAGGGATTTTAGGGGTTTTTAAAGGCTTAAAAGCCTTTAGCTTTTAAAAATAAGTTCCTTTAAAAATTATAACCCTATTTGATAATACATAAAAAATCAAAAACCCCAACCCAAAAAACAAAAGATATTTAAAATAAAAGATTTTGTGCCAATCATACCTATATATAAATATGTTTGTTTCCAAGTTCCAACCATTTACCATCCCAAACCATGTTTATATTAAAATCATGAAGTGAAGATTTATCAACTCTTACATGTATCCAAATAAAAATTAGCGTCTCCACCGGAGCTCCAATTTTCAGATATATTAAACTCTTAAATCCATCCACAGCAGCTACATCGAGTAACTCCACCTCACAATCGCATCTCCACCGCACAGAACCACTGTCATTAACGGTAAGAGTTGAAACCTTTCTGGATTTAGTTATTTATATGATAAAGTAACCTATATACCATCTCGTATATTTATTTGCTCAATTTTGGGATTTTTATATTTAGTTTCTCAATCTGTGTTTGCTTATTTGAGTGATAATATTGTTTGTTTTGTGATACAAATGAGGTGGTTTTTAGATTGGTTTGATATCGAGTTAGTTCACCAGATTGCACATAAACTGTTTGATCAAATGCCTGAAAGAAAATACATGTTGCTAGTGTCGCTTTAAGTTGATTCACTATTGCTAACTGTTAAATTGAGTTTTGCTCAGTGTGTATATAGTTATTTCAATATTGTGGGTTTGAGAAAATGTCTACTTCATTTTCAGTAACTGTATCCGGAACTTGGCTCCATTCAGTGTACTAGTACCTAGTATTTATAAGCTGCTTGTTTATTTCTTTGCTCGGTGTTTGCTATTTATTCGATGTTTTACTTAGTAAGTCGATAATTAACTCATTGTTTTTCAGTATGTTAGGCTTTTACAATTAGTCACCTGCGTGCTCGTTGTTTGAACATATTGAATATCTTTATAAAATTTGAACGTGTGGAGGGCTAGAAGGTAAGGGCATTGATTGAGAATGATATCTTGTTCTTACTATAATGTTAAATTCGTTATAGTTACTTGGAGAAATGTATAGGTAAAAGTCGAGTTATAATTAAACTAGGAAATCTCCTAGATTTCCCCTCTATATAAATAAATAAAAAAGGGGGGGGGGGGGGGGTTGGGAATTAATTTTTACCATTAAACATACGAAACGCTTGGTTAAACAAATAAGGGTCTTCGGTCATCTCTAGATCTTCGATTTAATTTCTTGTGAGTCTGTCGAATTAAAAGTAATAAGCACAAGGTGGTGTTCGATTAGTCACTAGTCAGAAGGTGTTTGGTATACTTAATATATTCAAGACAACATATTTGACTAGCCATTAATAAAGGGTGTTGGATTTAGAATATATTAAGGCTAATTAGTACGTGGCATCATATTTGACTAGCCTTTAAGCTTGGAATTTTAGCTTACAAGTTTGTTTCTTTTCTTTTTTGTTTTTCTGTAAAACAATATAGAGGTTTTGTGAGGGTTGTAGCTTTTATTCGACTTGGTAGATCAAAGTTGCATAAACTGTAGGTGTGTAGTTTTTGTTGGGTTAATATTTGTTTCTAAGGGTTTATTAATAACCTTAGGGTATACAAATACAACACATATAAGGGTTACCCGCGTTTGCACACGGGTTTTTAATCTCACAAATATTCCAACATATCATACGGTCTATCTATTTTGTTTCGGGATTCTATATAGTACTTTTTCATTACAAATACACATATCTAATTCTCTCTCGATATTTTTTTTTGTCAAACAATTGATATCCATCTCTAAGATTGACGTAGACAGAAAATGAGATAGATAATTGATTCTGTTGATCCAAATGAATGCCAAAAACAATTTTTTTAAATTTTCGTTGATTCAAATAGAATATCGAAATTTAGAGATTTTCTCACTACGACACACGTACACATGTGATTAGGGAAAAAATTGATTTTTGGTTTCTTCAAGTCTTATCATTTTCTCGTTCGAACGGGCCCTAAAAGATAAGTGGGCCGAAAGTTATTACGGAAACAAAACTCAAAAAAACCCGAAAAACTTAAAGAAAGGCCCATAACTTATGGAAAATGTTGTTTTTGGGCCTGAAGACTGAACCAAACCGCCTTTAGCCGTTTGCAACTTGATGCTCTTCTTTCCAACGGTTGTTTCAACGGGTCACATGTCAAAAACGATGCTCCGTAGCTTTTTCTTTTGCATGTGTGCCTGCATCAACGTTACATGAATTTTGTTCAATGGATATATATATGTAGCGTTTATTTAGTAAATGACATATTGTTCCCATCCCTTGTTGTTTTATAACATTCATATTCATATATGATATATGCTCAGAGAAACACTTTGCTGAGGCTCGCACAACATATACATGATCGAATGGCCGACAATGATAGTGGTCTTTCTCTTGTACAACAAGTTCTAGATAACATGATGACTCTTCGAGAGAGGCTTATCCGCGAAGCACCAGAACTAGCAGCCAACAATGATGGTTCCATAAGAGAGATGCTGGTCCAAAATCATGAACTACTACGAGTAGCTGCCGGACAGCATGCTTAGGTTGGGTTTATCAGAGGACCAGATTTTGAAACATCTAAAAGTGAGCACGATACAAGAAATTAAGATGATCAACCAAGATAAAGAAGTGAATTCTACATGTGCTATTTGCTTAGGTGAATATGAAGAAAACGGGACAATGATAGGGACATTAGATTGTGGACATGAGTATCATGAACAATGCATCAAGGCATGGCTTTTAAACAAGAATGTCTGTCCGACGTGTAGGGCTGTCGCGTTGAAAGTATGGATCGATTTGGAGTCTTAACGACGACATGACACAAGATCGAGGTCGAGGTTACTGGAAGTTAATTGGTTACATAGTGACTTTTTTTTTTTTACCTTTGAAAAACATGTTTTAATTAGTAACATGTAACATGAATTAGTATTGGTGTATGGGATATCAATCTTCTCAAGATTATATAAGTGTTCATCAGTTCATGAATGAGTGTTATGAATTTTTCCTCTAAACTATTTAAGCAATTGTGTAAATAATATCATAGTGTCTCAAAAGTTTAAACCGGTTTGTTTGTTTAAAGTTAAACTGAACTTAATTAAAAAAAGATATTTAATTAAAATTTTTTTAAATGTTCGAATAGCTAGAGTTTGTTCGTACGTTCCACTTAATTATCGACACCTACGTTTTTTTGGGCAGATTGCCATTTGAATTTTTAGGAAACCACGAAAAGAGAAAAATCTAATTAATAGGAATAAACTTTGTCCTCTCAAAACTTGAACTCGGGCATGGGGAGACTAGATATTAAATATCTTTTTCAGTTTTGATTACCTGAAGACTAGATATTAAAACTTTTACATGTTTTGTCTCAATGATTACCTAATCCTAATCTATTAAGTTATGAGTTTTATTTTTAATTTTGATTGATACTAGATATTACATATCTTTTTCAAAAATATTATTAAATTAAATAAAAACTTTAAAACCGAAACAAATTAATCTATCAAATTATTTATGTAAGAAATTAATGGATCTACTCCTAATATGTCACAACTCCTAAAAAAGATACAATATGTATAACAAGAATATATATATATCGTTCACACGAATCGTTTCATCAACTAATTTCTCCAAACAATAACGTATAAACATACGGCGACCCGTTCCATCTATCCATCCATCATGAATGAAGTGATTCCTAATCGTATCAGAATCGGCTTAATTCTACCAAGAACAACGTTCAACGTCCCCCTCCGATTATCGATATCATGGATGAAAAAATTCCTGATCATGTCAGAATAGGCTTCTACCCGCAACGACGTCCTCCTCCCCCTCCGATTATCAATGTGGACGAAACAATTCCTCTTTATATCAGAATCGGCTTCTACCCACAACTAGGAGAACATCGTGAAGTGGGTAATTGTGCTATTTGTTTGTGCGAATGCAAAATAAAGCTAGGAGAAGATTGAGACAGTAAAGTGTGGGCATACATACCATAAAGAATGTATCCAAACTTGGCTTTTACATATAAATATTTGCCCAGTGTGTGTAGAGGACGTGGGGGCCAGGGCCCCCTAGGTTTTCGCACATCAGTGTAGTCTTATCAATAATTCTTATGAAAAATTTGTATGCATAGCTCCCCTAATACACTGAAGATTTAAATTTACTTAATTAGTAAAATTTCAAGCTGTATATTTATATTTATGGTGAATCTTTAATTATTATTATTGCGATTTTGTTTGTGTTACATGATTATCTAAGAGGCCGGTTTTTCTTTAGTTTTGTTAATTCTGAGTATTAGTTTATAAAAATTAGGCTTAATTCTGTTATTTGGTGTAAAGTGTATGATATGATCTAGCACTTGGGGATAAATGTCATGTTTCATCAGAAATCCCGATGTAACGATGTAATGATGAAAGTGGCGGCGACGAATGGTGGCCGCGGCGGTGGTGAGTATGTATGTGTGAGAAAGAAAGATATGATTGTGTGTTTGATGTGTCAAGGCGATTAAGGGTATTTTGGGAATATATAAAAAAGTGAGTACAATACAAGAAAGAAAGATGATCAGTCATGATATACAACTGGATACTACATGTGCTATTTATTGCTTGGGTGAATATGAAGAAAGCGGCGGGACGATGAAAGGCGGGGGACATTAGATTGTGGACATGAGTATCATTCACAATGCATCAAGGCTTGGCTTTTACACAAAAATGTTGTCCGACGTGTAGGGCTATCGCGTTGAATGTATGGATCGATTTTGATTCTTAATTAACGACGACATGACACAAGATCGAGGGCGAGGTTATTGGAAGTTAATTGGTTACTTTTTACCTTTGAAAAACATGTTTTAATTAGAAACATGTAACATAAATTAGTATTGGTGTATGAGAGATCAATCTTCTCAAGAAGATATATGTGTTCATGAATGAATGCTTTGAATTTTTCCTCTAAAATATTTAAGCAATTGTGTAAATAATACCATAGGCTTTCAAAAGTTAAAACCGGTTTGTTTGTTTAAAATTTACCTTAAATGAACTTAATAAAAAAATACTTAAATTAAATATTTTAAATGTTTGAATAGTCAAAGCTTGTTTGTTCGTTTATCGACACGTACGTATTTTGGGCAGGATGTCATTCGAATTTTCAGGAACCATGAAGAGAGGAAAATCTCCTATTAATCCGTGACACGTGAACATAGTCTAAAACCCTAATGGGAAAACTGAGATACCATTGAGACTTTTGCCTCAATTATTACTTAATTTATTAAGTTAATAAAAAATATTTATTTTATGACTTAATCAATTATATCTAATACCCCCTTATAAAGCAAATAAGATTTAGACATTCAACATATTTTTCAACCCCAAAATACCCTCACTTTACTTCTAAAATTCCAAACTTAACCTTCCAAAAAAATAGCCCACACCTCGAGTCAAACAAAAAATACCCCACCGAAACAAAAGCCCACACAAACGAAGAAACCCACCGGCGCTTCCCTCCCCCTCTCTTCTCTTCTGCTCCGGCGCTCTGCTATAAATTGGCATCACCATTTGGCGCACATCTTCTATTATCTTAGGCAGATTTTTTTATATATGCTGCTTTTGATTTTATATATGTGGTTTCGATGATTTGATGTATGGCTTCTTCATTGTCTTTTGATTTTCTATAGGAGCAAAGCGCCAGAGCCGGGGTGATGATCCACAAGATCTATTGATGGGTTTCGTCTATTGGCGTCGCTCTCGCCGCAATCTACAACTCCAACATAAATGGAGCAACGACCATCATCGATCGAGAAACCGCTATCGTCACTATTACGGTACAATTTGTTAATTGATTTTATATCAGATATGAAATTTAGTTTGTGTAATTATATACTAGCACGGTACCCGCGCAATGCGGCAGTGGTGGTCGCGAGGGCGATCTAGTGGTGTCGTCAACGGGTGGTGATGATATCGACTATTGGTGTCTTAGTGGTGACGGTGTCGAGTAGTGTAGGTTGATGTAAATGTAACTGATGTAAAGGTGGTGATAGAAATATTTTGGAAAATAAAGAACTCATGGTGGAAAACTGGAAATTAATTCATAAGGCTAAAATGGTCATTTTGCAACCTTTTTTTTCAACAATGGTGTATAATTTTTATATAGTAGTATAGATTATATATTAAATGATAGGAAAAATTTGCGGCAAAAAAGAAAGATGTGATGCCGATTGCGAGTGTTTATGAACATATGTATATGTATGTATAGGTACCTGTCTCTATAGGTCTGTATACGTTTGTGGGTGGGTGTGTGTGTGTGTTTTTTTTTTTTTTTAATTTGAATTTTTAATTTTTTGAGATAAAAAATGGTTATTAATTGTTTTTATTTTAGCAAGGAAGAGATATTCTTGAAATTAGTTATCCTAAAGGTCCATTTGGTACATACGATTTAATTCCTTTTTTCACATAAACAACTTCTGTAAATGTAAAAATTATTATTATAGAGAATCAGGAACAAGGAATTAGTTACGAGTATCAATTTTGTTATATGATTAAACTATATGTAAAAGGTTTTAATACAAGAACAGAAATCTGAAAATAATCAGATTGTGAGAAGAGCGAAAATACATAAGATATATCTACATGATGATCAATTTTCTTGTATATATTTTTAGGAATTTTTTTGATGAAAAATCCATCCTCCTCTACTGCTCTCATATTGTAGATATAGAGCTTGTTTTGTGATCGTTGCAAGAGCTTCACGTACTAACGGGTGTATTGAAGATGTATGACGCACTCATCTTTGACCCCTTATCTTGAAAGAAATACACTTTCAACCCTTCAATTCAAAGAACATACTATCTTCATCTTGTACACTTTTAAATAGAGACAAAGCTAAGATTGAAGAATTAAGGTCCCTTCTCAACAGTAAACACATCTATATTTTAGGTTCTTCAAAATTAATTTATGTGCTGTATTTCTTGAGTTTCTTACAATTACGTCATAAGCATCATGACACAGGTGTTAAAATTTGTAAGTCATTGCTTTGAGGCAATTATCAAGAGATTAGTTTCTAACGTATTGAGGTCCTTTGTACATTGAAGATCATTTTTCTGGCTTCTAATTTGCTTCGCAGAAACTTGATGCAAGTAAGTAGATGGAGGTAGACCATTCACCATTATTATACATTAAGGCTGTACAAAATTGATCAAAGTGAAATTTTTTTCAGCATCTACTTTCTCTTTAATCTATATGCTTTTGTCGTACGTGTTAATCACTTCATTTTTAGAGATAATATGTTTTGCAGGGACCAACATGGTAGACAATGGTAATTCAGATTACTTTTTGCTTGTTGTACTTTTTTAACAACCTCACTATTTTGATCTCAGAGTAACCATTTTTCTTCCCTATTTCAACTAGAAGTGACAATGAGTGAGTTGATGATATGTCAAAACTCAAAACGGTTGAACGTGTAGTGTAGTAGTTGGCTTCCAAATCATATTTTGTCTAAAATTTACAAACTTTTTGTAAACGATAACATCATATAATTACAAGTTTTTGCAAAACTGGTATTAATCACAAACCAATTTTAAGTATAATGATTTACTAGGTACTTGCAGCAAGGCGTTTAACCTGTTACCTTTTGAGCTTATTTAATTGTTTTTATCTACTCAAAGAATTATGATTGATAAGTTGGGGTCGAAAATACCGTGTTATATTTTCCATGTCCACGACATGCTACTACATGTTGGTACTCTTTGTTTAAGCTTATTTACAAAATTCGAACTTCTCTTGTGCTCTTAGTTCTCAGGTATTTGGGGCATTCGATGAGTAGTTTGGGGGTCGGTATGTCAATGAGTGACTGTGAAGGGGGAATGAAAAATTCTTGAAGATGAATACAATTACTTCAAGATCCAAGATATGATGATCACCTACATTCAAATTGGTTACTACTTATTACTGCTTTCTGTCCCCTCGAGAATAGAGTTAGCCAAGATATATTTGCTAAATTACGTGTACAAATTAGTTTTATTGATATGTATAACCTGTAGGTGCATTCCAAAAAGGACCAAGAATCTACTAATAAATTTCAAATGTTCTTTTAGCTACCAAGAAAGCGTGTCATCAATATATAGAACTTACTATGCAAATGATGAAATTTTCACTTAATTTTAATTGTGTGATGTATATATAATTGTTTGCTGTGTTTTGTACGTACATTCAAGAAACAGGAAGACACCGCCACATTGTTAGAACTACTGCCGCAACGTGCGGGTACCATCTAGTTGACTTAAATATAAAAACTTTTTCTTTAATCAATTCAATCAATTACTAATTCAGTCACGATTAAGAAAATAAATATCATACCACGTATTTTTCTATAATCCTTTATCCAACAAACTAGACTCCCTATTTAAGAAAATTCAGCACTATTTTCAATATCCTCAAACTACTCATAAATAATCCAAACAAATTTAAAATGGTTAATATTTGTACCTTATTAATTTTTACATCTAATTATCGACTTATATTTAAAATGATAACTACGGTTAGATGTCTTATCCTCACAACATTTAACACGTTGTAGACCTACTTATTATTTTTATTTATTTAAAGATTTTTCTAACTTGTATAAAAAGTTATTAAGTCTGGCGACCTTGGACGTTGAGTCCATCATCCTTCGTAGCTGTAACCGATTGATTGAATTTATGAGTTTTATTCTTAGTTTTGATTGACAGTAGATATTAAATATCTTTTTCAAATTTGTACCTTGCTGTTAGAAAAATCAGAGGGCGGTTTTTAATATATAATGTACAAGTTTTTAAGCATGTAATATGTTGTTAGTAACAGCCGTTAGGGTTGTCATTATCATTTTCCTAAATTAAATAACAACTTTTAATCGAAATTAATTAATTAAATATATCAAATAATTTAAATAAGAAATTGATAGAGATCTACTCCTAATACGTCACAAACTCCTAAAAAGGAACAATATAATGCAATAACTAGCTAGAATACAATATACATACGTACGGCGGCCGCTATACCTTTTTTTCGACGACGACCCGTTCCATCAATCATGAATGAAGTGATTCCTGATCATATCAGAATCGGCTCCTACGTAGATCGGCCCCCTCCGATTATCGATATCGTGGATGAAAATATTCCTGATCATATCAAAATCGGCTTCTACCCCCAACGACGTCCTCTTCCCCCTCCGATTATGAATGTGGATGAAAGAATTCCTCGTCATATCAGAACCGGCTTCTACCCAGGAGAAAATGATAGTAACTATGAATTGGGTAAATGTGCTATTTGTTTGTGTGAATGCAAAAAAAAACAGAAGCTTGAGGCAGTAATGTGTGGGCATACATACCATGAGAGATGTATCAGGACTTGGCTTTTACATAAGAATATTTGCCCCGTGTGTAGGGCTACTGCGTCGGACCCGGCCCCCTAGGTTTTCGCACATCAGTGTAGTTTTGTCAGTAATTTTTTATGAAAAATTTGTATGCATTAGGGGGACCTTGCTCCCCTATTGCGTATTTGTTTGTGTTTCTTAATTTCAATACCGCATTAGCTAAGAGGTTTTTTTTTATATTTTGTTAATTCTGAGTGATAGTTTAATAAAAATTAAGCTTAGTTATGTTATTTGGTTTCAAGTGTATGATATGTTTAATTAAGAAGCAGGCCTAGCACTTGGGGATAAATGTCAATGGTTAAACTAGGAGGGTACCAGCGATGCAACAATATAATGGTGGCATTGTTGGCGCGGTGTAGTTTAAGAGCTGTAGCGCTTATGAGTTACAACGATTTAAAGGAATTTGGTTAAGTTTTTTTTGCAGGTGCTTCAATATCAAAGTCTGTTTATGTGAGACTTTGTGCAAGGTTATGAAACTAAATGGGCTGCTAGCTGTAGTGGGTCAATGGATGTAGTGGACGTAGTTTGGCTGGAAGCTGATATATGAAGAGCATGTACATTCTTTTCCTTTGTGAATATGTTATAGATAGTCAATGGAATAAGGATGTAATCATCAACATGTTACAAATATAATAATGTATTTGAATTTTAACAAATAAGCTAGTCTATACCTATTACCTGCCACTAGAAATGGCTAATATACTATGATGGTTCATACTATCAAAAGGACTTGAGTTTACATTGGTTCCATTATTTGTGTGTTCAAAGTGATCATCTTTTAGTTTTCTAAGTAAGTGTTCACCTTCATCTTCGTTTAATCTACTTTCTACCCATGGATGCTTTTGTATTGTTGATGCCATTATTCCTCGAAGCTCCATAGCTACTTCTTTCATGGTAGGCCTTTCGTCTCCTCTAACACGTAAGCATCTTTCTGCAAGTCTCAAAACCTGGATGATCTCGTTAGGGAGAACTTCATTTAGCTGCAATTGTTGATCAAGAATATGGAATAGTCTCCCTTGTTTTAATGAAGATATAAAATACAAGGCTAGATTCCTCTCTTCTTCTGGCCTGTCAAAGCTAAGAGCCTTTTTTGCTGTTAAAAGTACCACTAGTACTACTCCAAAACTATAAATGTCGCTCTAATCTGTTAGCTGATTCGTTTGTAAATATTCAGGATCTAAGTATCCTAGTGTCCCTTACACTACAGTGGCCAACTCAATTTGATCCATAGGAATTAGCCTAGAAGTTCCAAAATCAGCCACTTTTGCAACGTAATTATCATCCAATAATATATTCAATGGCTTAACATCTCGATGGATGATTCGGACAGACGCTGCAGAGTGCAAATATGAAAGTGCTTCAGCTGTTTCCGTTGCTATCCTTAACCGGATGTCCCAAGTAATAGCCAACGTGTTGCCATTTTCGTGGATGTGATCAGAGAGCATGCCATTTGGAATGAATTCATATACTAGTAAAGGAACTTCAGTTTCCAAACAACATCCAATCAGTTTCACCACATTTCTATGATTGATTTGAGAGAGGATAACGACTTCATTGATAAATTGCTCTATCTGGGCTTGCGTCTGATCTGCTAATTTGGACTTCTTAATAGCAACTACTCTGTTATCAGATAGAACTCCTTTATACACCGTGCCATAGCCACCCTTGCCGATAATCCTGCTCTCATCATAGTTGTTTGTTGCTTTTTAAGCTCTTCTATGGTGAAGACTTTTGCCCGATCATTCGAACCTGCATCTCCAGAAATCCGTTGCTGCAACATTAGTCCACCATTTTTCTTAAAGAATTTTTCTCTAAGCATTATAAACTTTCTCCTTTTGAGTCCAAAGTACAACCAGGTCACAAATATAAGTAGTAATATAGCAGCAGTTGAGGTACCTGCAACAAAAAAATGCATAACTTACTGAACCATTGCAATACTTATTGCATAAACAGAAAGAAGTAAAAAAAAAAAAAGATTCATGACTTTACTTACCTACAACAATCTTAATAAGGGTTGATTGATCTAGAGTGCAAGTTGTTCGATTTACTCCAGAGTAGCCCTTTCGACAAGAACATGTATAACTTCCTTCGGTATCAATGCATTCATGTTCACAATCATGATTTCCTCGTTCACACTCATTAATATCTACATATAGAGTAGTATAGGGTTAATGATTTATACGAGTATTTATAATTGAAAGAGATCCAAAACAAGAACATGGGCATAATATCTACATATAGAGTATTAAAGGGTTAATGACTTACTCTTGCAATCATTTTCAATATACGGGTTGCCTTCATAACCTTCAACGCATTTACAACGATATCCAGGACCAGCATAATCTTGATCACATTTGCTGTTCCCTTTGCATAGGAAATTACTAGTGTTCTGACTTGCTAAATCACAAGTCAAGTCACCAATTGCCCAGTCAAGTAACATGGGCATCTTTTCTACATTTCCAAAGTCACGCAGATTATTTGTGGAAAAGTTGAACTTGCCTTCTTCAACGAAAAAACCATAGCTACAAGGATTGAAATCTGTAATATTCTTATGCCAATTATAGCTACCAAGTGTTATATTGAAAGACCTGATTCCTTCAGGCACTGATGCTTCACAGCACCCGACTCCCGAACAAGATCCATTTGTAATAAGGCTGTTTTTACCGCATCTGGAATTGCATCCTATACTATCATCAGTCACATTTCCCCTTGTTCCACTAACAAGGGAATGTGTGTCACACCCGATGGCCACAAATTTGTTCTTGGTTGAGATTCTGAAATCCGTCAACCTTAAACTTGGAATGGTGCTGATCTCTGGACCAGAATGATTATAGCAGTCACGAGCTACAAACATCATAACTTCCACTTCACTCTTGCTTGTTGACATATTTGATATCACGAGATTGCTACTACTATTTTTATAGAAAGGTACCGGCTCACCAGATGATCGGTCACATGTTACTAGGAAATCGGGACTGTAGTAGCATCCTGGACCTGATCCAAATGGGAATGTAATATTTACATTACCACATGAACTCTCACAAGCTGGTACCTCTTGACCACTTGTTGCCCCCAAATAAGCTACAATAGTAGCTACTATTGCTATTAGTAGTACTTGTATATGCATATTTAGTTTCTTTTATGTTTTTGGATATTTGATTATTTGAGGAAGGGTGTACTGATTATATAGTACTCGTTTGTTTAAACTTAACGTTAAGACTAATTGTTAGTTTATTTATATTTTGAGAGAAGTTTGAGGACTTGGCTCCTAAACCTGCAATTTGACCTCTAGTTATTTAATGATTGATGAAGAGGACTTTGAACATTTCGATCATGGCCTGCCTTTTTATACAAGTATTTTGCATGCTCTTGGTATAAGTTAAAAGTGAATCTTATGACTCTGTTTTTTTAATATTCAGTTTGTGTACCTTAATTTTTCTTCACATTTAAGGCACAATACTATGAATATGAAAAAATTTTAGGGGGCGTTTGGTTGCAGAAAACACCCCATGTTTTCTATTTCTGTTTTTCAAAAAGACATGAAAAACAAAAAACGCGTTCTAATAATGTTTTCCAAGAAAACAAAAACAATGTTTTCCATTTTTCCATAGATAACTTGAAAACATCTTTTTTTTTTGTTTTCCATTTTTCATTTTCGTTTTTCATTTCATTCCTCCCCTTCCTCTCACATCTCTAACATGTTTTCTAGTTTTCTTTTTAAAACGCGTTTTCAAAATTTTTATTTGTTTTTTAAGAAATAAAAACTCCTTTCATAGAAAACATTTTCTACAACCAAACGCGAACATTTTCCTTTTCTATTGGTCACATTGAATCCTATGTACAAGATATTATTATAGTATTAATTTTTTAATGTCCAATTAACATTCCAACTAAAATCAAATTTAATCCTAAATAGCTAGTGGCTTGTAAGTTTTAACGGTTGTTGTCATGTATCTTAACTAAATTAATTAAGTATTAATTTAGAAATAATCAACTGTACGTTGAGATAGTCTACAATTTGTACATAAGTAAATTTGAATGGCCGTCTTGAAAGTAACTCAAGCAAAGTTGACTTGAAATTGTCTGGCCCATGTATGTTCGTAGTCCGTTGACATAGAGATATTTTTGAAGCCAACGGCCCGATTGGTTTTCAATCTCATTGACAATCAACAAACGAAACTACAAGCTGGCCGCTCATATATAGAGTGGCAAATTTTAAAGTTTTAGGGGAAGAGGCGTAGGTTTCGGATATTCCTCTGATCATCCCGTTTGGGTCGTGTCAAATACTAACATCAACAATAATTTAAGTTTTCGTCGATTGTCAAGATAAAGGTAAAAGTTGGTCAATGTAAATGAACTTTCAAACTTATTGGTTTTGCCAACTAGTGTTTTAAGGGCATTAGCTTTGAAAGATAAATTTTCTTAATTAAGTTAAGTAATCAAAAAGTTCATTATATGTTTATTAAATAACAATTACACTATTGATATATATAATCAATGCATTTCTCATATATATTTTTTAAAAAAAATATATTAAATAAATTAAAAAAATTTGGTTATTAAATATAATAAATAAATAACAAGAAATTTGACCGAATGTATTAAATTTTTAATTATTAAGTATATTAAATAAATAAAAAAAAACTAGCCTAGTCTTATATATATTTGGTTACTTTGTGATTATAACCTGTACAGAATTTTGGTGTCAAGGCGCCAAACAGGCTACATAGAATTAGGTTGACTTACGTCAAGGGACTAAAGATGTTGAAAACTAAAGTTTAAGGGGCTAAAGGGATTAAAGAAGAGAAGATGTGTATACAAATAGATATCCCTAATCGATCGATCTATAATCTCGTATCGTTAGATAAGAAAGTTGATATACTTCTTCTTCAAATTCTGTATTCAAGATAGATATAATTAAAAATATTACAGTATCAGATTAATATACAGGAATAGATCGATTGTGTTATTATTAATTGATTTGGTAATTTGGCCGGGTAGTCTAATTCATGATATATAGATTATTAGAAATTTTTAAGAATTGCTGGTTTTTTTTTTCCGGTAGACTTGAGAATCTGTTCTTCTTCTTCTTATTATTATTATTTTTTTGTCTTAGTTAAGCTTGTGTACGTGTTTGATTATGGACCTGTTACGCGAGTTACGCGACAATTTGATCATTCGGCAAAACACTTTGCTGAGGCTTCTAGAATGTCTACAACAACTGATTGAAAATCGTAGGGCACTACAAGACCTTCGTGCTCAACTAGCCAACATCATCAGTGGTTCGGCCGGTTTATCAGAAAACCAGATTTCAAAACATTTAAAAGTCAGCACAATCCAAGAAAGAAAGATGGTGATAAGCAGCCGTGGTGGTAAAGAAGAAGAATTAGTACTGGATACATTAATATGTGCTATTTGCTTGGGTGAGTATGAAGAAAACGGCGAAACGACGATAGGGACATTAGATTGTGGACATGAGTATCATCCACAAAGCATCAAGGATTGGCTTTTATGCAAGAATGTTTGTCCGATGTGCAGGGCTACCGCGTTGAATGTAGATGTCAATTTGGAATCTTGACGACGACACGAAACAAGATCACGTACGACATAATCATATAATCCGAGAAGCTGGTTCCTAGAGTATATAATGATCACTTTTTTTTTTGAAAAATACGTTTTCATGTGATATTGTGATCAAAATCAATCCAAACTTTTTTTTTTTTTCATGTGATAGTTTGTAATGTTTCCTATGTATTTGTGTTGTAGGTTAATGTTTTGTGTGTTTTAATTTCTTAATGTTTTATGTTTTAAATAAATGTTATGTTTTATTTAGTTGAATGTGTTTTTAAAATTAATGAAACTTTAGGGTTTATTTGAAAATTTGTATTCATGTCTAATATAATACGGAGTAAACTAGTATCCGTAAAAAATAAAAAATAAAAAAAAGTCAAAGTCAAACTGTTGCGAACTGCGAGTTGCGATTTCGTGTTTTTTTTGTTGCGATTTCTATTTTTTTTTGTTGCGATTTTGGCATTTTTATTGCGATTTTGCGTTTTTTGTTGCGATTTTGTTGGCTATTTTGTGATAATCCGAAAAACCTTGACTATTTTGGTACGACCGCAACGAAAATTGGCTATTGTCGCGATTTTCTCTATAAAAAAACCAAATACAAGATAATTAGAACTCATGACGTCTAACATTTAATACTATGCATAAACCACTTTATCTAACTTAATATTTGTTTGTATTTTACAAAATACGATAGATATTTAGTGAATACAACATTAGAACTATGACCTCTAACATTTAATAGTATGCATAAACCACTTGATCTAACTTAATATTTATTTGTATTTTGCAAATATTTAGTGTAACGTATATATTACCATGCATCGCATATAACTAAAAGATGATATGTTTCTGACTACCCTTTTATTTTGACAAATCATCATTTTAAAATATGTTAAACTCTTATGTTTTTCCATTTAATTTTTTTATTAATATAATCTAACTCATCCAATTTTAATCCTAATCACTTCTAAATTAGCAATAAATGATTGGTCAAATAATATAATTGCCATGTCATTTTTTGCGCAGTTCTTATTTTCTCTTCTATATTTATATTTATTATGTATATGTATTTAAATTATATATTTTTTTTATAGTTATTTCATTTTTTCTATCATAAAGTCACTTTCATTATGAACGTATAATTAATAAGAAATTAGTAGGAAGCCAAGATATTATCTGAGCCCCACCTCTCTAGCCTAGCAAAACTAATTACTATTATTATTCTATTATTTTTATATTATTTTTTTTATTATTATTACTACGATTCTTTTTATTAGTCTTACATATAAATTTGTTAAACTTAATATTACTTTTGCATATATTGTATATTCATAAATTACAATTTTATTATATGCATCAATCATAATATGATAGTTTATATAATATCATAAACGAATCATATTGTAATTATCAAGTTTTTTTACTTACGTTATCGGTCAGGTCCGGACAACGTCTAGGTTTAATCTAGTTAATAAATATATGCCGTAAACAAAATCTTAATTCAAGAAACTATACTTTGATTGTGACGATATAAGAAAATTATAATGTTAAATTTTTAACCGATACAAATGATGAAATGAATGTATCAAATTCAATTACGAAATAGATAATATATTTGCAATTAACTGAAGATGTCTACTCCTTATACGTCACAAACTCCTAAGAACTTATCATATATATCTATACTATAAAGCAAATCTCACATGTTTACATTTTAAGTTTTAACATTTACTTTCCTAAATCTCAACCAATCATTTTTTTTCTCTCTACTCCATAAATCATTTCTTCTACCAATTCATTCAAAATCTTTTATCTCAGAAACAAAATTATATGGGTGTTCTTAAATATTAATGCTCTTTCATTAGAGATGTCATTCGATATATTTTCGATGAATTTTTAAATCCGAGGCGGACTTCGTACGGTTAAGGCATTTGGCTATCACACTCTATGACCTATCACTCCCACCATCTCACCGCCGCAACGTGCAGGTACTTGCTCTCGTGTATAATAAAAACAGATTATTATGTCGGCTTAATTGTGGTTTGATGGTTTAAACAGTTTGTGTTTAAATCGATGGTCACAAGTTCAAGGCTCACGCCTATGCTGCTAGATAAATAGCTCTTTAGGTAATGTAAAATACCATTTTCAATTCTTCTTATTTATGATATGTGTTTGTATCATACATATATATATATATATATATACGACATTTGAGACCGGTAATGCCAATATAGGTCTCGTTCTTCGTGCTGAGCCCCCTGTAGCAGTCAACATCCTGTCAAATCGAGACCGGTATTGGCACTACCGGTCTCGATGCTTGATCCTGACACCAGTTTTGCCACTATACCGGGTTCGAAGTGGAATATTGAGACCGATAGTGGCACTACCGGATTACCTTGTTTCACAATTTTTTTTTACCCAAAACTTATTTGACAAACTACCCTCCAAATATACCCACTTCAAAAAAAATTTCTCCCACATTCTCACTAACACTACTTTTGAATCATAAGGTTTATTTTGCACATGTCTTGAGAACGAGTTTTTGATGGTCCACGAATCCCTGATCCAACAATCTCCCCCTATTCGCTGAGGAGACTTAGCTGAATAGAAGGTTTGCAATAACAGATTTTTGACAAGACATCTTTGGTGTAATGCTGAATTTATATATATATATATATATATGACAAACATGTTACAAGATATCAACATTACAATTTTATAAACAATCTATTCCCACATGCATTCTTCCTTGGCCTTGATTAATTCAACATCATTTTGTCTTTCAGGCTTCAGCAGTTCTCTATCAATCAGCTTCACAAACTCTTGATTGTTAGAGGATTTGATGCAGTATTTCCTAATCTTCACCAGAAATGCCGAGGAAGTAATGCTAATTTCGTTTGTTCGAAAGAACAGTTCATGACCATGAACATTGCAGAAACACAATCCTCCCAGCTTTTCATCATACTCTCCATCAACGAAAAGAGTTCTTGATGACATTTTTAAGTTTAGAAGTGGCTCTTCTTCAATGTTTGCTTTTGGGACAACTCTGAGGATAGAAGGGAGTTGAGATACTGCATGACCAACAGCTGTCCTCTTAGTGCCACTTCTTGGTTGCTGGGGAGGAAGGGGAGGATAAGGATGTCTGGCAGAGCTGAGCAACGAATCTTTCACTTTGTACTTTCGTTCTTTGCTTCTAATGTCTTTGATCTGCTCTCCAGCCATCTTGAGTAGAGGATCATATTGTGGTGTCTTCTTATCTTTGATTAGCTTGAAGATCTCTATCCACTCAGTTGGCCCAAGTGTAGAAGGTTTGACATTTTTCAGATTGAACAGCTTGGGCATTCCTCTTCTTTGAATACATAAATTCATGCCTTGCTGAGTGAGAGTAGGAGTTACCTTGAGAATTTCTTCTTCTCTTTGCCTGATCTATCTTGTCTTGAGATAAGCTGTCTGACTCTCCTCCAAGGTTTTAGCTTTCTTAGCACAAAATTGCTCCTCATTCCTCTTGAGAGCAGCCAAACCCAATTTTCTCGTTTCTTCATCAGCGCCTTGTAATTCTTCATTTACAATCTGCTCACTGATGAACTTAGCTGACAGCTCTTTTTCTTTCTTTTTGCTTAGTCTTTTATGTTGAGCTACAACTTCTTCTGGAGAAAGATCAGTGGAGGCAGTTGTTGATTTCGGAAAGGCTCCAAACATCAATTTTTCTTGCTGACGAGGTTTGGGTGGCTTGCTTTGAGAAACCATGATTGCTTTACCTTTTTCAGCAAATCTCTTTTCAAGAGCAGCATGGAACTCATGAGTTGGTTTAAAAGAGGATACATTGATTGGCCTCGATGGCACCACTTCAGCAGGCTTTGAAACAACTTCAGTAAGACCAGCTGGCACCTCCTCAGCTGTCTTCTTAACAACTTCTTCATTTGTTTTCTCCCCCTCAACATCAACCTTCTCAGCTTCATTATTATTTGTTTGCTCCCCCTCAACATTTGCCTCAGTTTCAATACTTTGGGAACCCAGGGGAGCATTTTCAGCCTGAATGTTGTCAGTTGGGACCTCCCCAGCTGTTTTCTCCCCCTTGGAAGCAGCGGAGGCATCAGCGGCTTCCATCTTTGTTTTAAGGAGGCCCGACATCTCAGGCATCATGCTTTTCAATTCACCAAATTCTGTTTCTAGTTTGGATGTTCGATCATCAGAAGTGGCAGCAGAGGCAGATTTTGATTTGAGAGAAGATATTTCTTGGGTGAGAGTGGTTAGAAAATCATCTTGATGCTTGGAAAAAGTAGAAACAGTGTGATTTAGTTGATTCAGATGGGCCGTGAATAGAATGTTTGATTGAGAAAGTTGATGAAGTGAAGAAACAAGACCAGGAATTTCAGTGGCCAAGTTAGACTCTAGGAACTCATCCTTTAACTTTTCAAGAGAAGCTGAGATAGAGGAGTTTGAGGTGCTAACCCGTTTCATGTTGGCTTCAAGTAAAGTTTGATTTTGACGAAGAAGGCGCTCATGAGTTAGCTCGCTCGCACGATGAGCCTTCTTGATTCCAAATATGTTGTCCTTAAGTTCAACTAGCTCATCTTGCAAGATATCATTCCCAGCGACCAACTCACCAAACTTCGCCCAAGCCCCCAGGTTTAGCTCAGCTACTTTGTCAACCAACCATGCATATAAGTATCCATGTCTATTTCCCTGACTTTGGCATACTTGCACCCTTCTTAAAATTTCTTGCAGCTGGTATGTTTCCACATAGTCCAAACCAGGCAAATTGATGGCAGTGAAGGCAGTAGTCGCCTCTTGTGGAGAAGGCACTTTCAAATTCTTCAGCGACACTGGGTATTTGCTACAAGGAAGGCCAAAGAAATCAGGATGATGTAGTGGTGGCACTTCCATTATTATTTCATCATCCACCTCCTCAGCTTCAACATATACTGCAGGCTTCATTTTCACAATTTTGCACATCATAACTCTCTTTTGAAGCTCAGGATCATCTAATTTGAGTTCAAACTCTCTAAAGTGACCATCAAGTTCAAACTTAGCAGTGGGCTTTGGAGAGAATCTTGGAGGAGGTGGTATGTCATCAAGAGACTCTGGGACATCATCAAAATGAGTGGGAGAAGAGATAAGCACATATCCCAAGTCTTCAACCAAAAACCCACTAACAACATCTTCCTCACTTTCTTCAGCAGCAGCAAGTGTGATTTCAGCTTCATAATTTAATGGGTCGAACTCACTGCCAGCTTCTTCATCAGTAAGATTACCAAAAATATATGTCTCGGTCCCTGCAAAAGCAGTTTCCAAGACAGAAGTAGATTGAGGGTTAAGGTAACCTGGTGCCTCAACCTCAGTGTGTTGTTCCACCAAGGTATCATTGGCCGTAGAGGGTGTTGACTCTAGCATCACCTGTGATCTGGCTGCTGTCAACGACTCAGAGGGTATTTGAGAAGAAGGGGGAATATTTATTTGTGGTGGATTTGGACTTAGACCTCTAGTGGGTTAGGGTGACCCAATATCTTCACCAACCTCTCCTACAGAAATTTGAGGTGGCTGCTTGCTGCTCCCGTTTAACTCGTCAACAGCCTGTTGGGAGGCTGCTGATAGGGTGGCTTGGGTACTATCGTCCTTGGGCGTAGAGGACATCCTAACCTTTGGTTGGCCCTTTGGATTACTCCGCTTTCGTTTTGGGACGACAGCGGAGGGTGAAGATTGGATATCTTTAGTTGGGGATGCTGCCTTAGATTTTGTTTTGGCTTGTTTGGAGGCTTTGGAGGTCGCTGGGGGGTTTTCCATCGAACCAGCCTCCGAAGGCATTTGGGCATCTACAACGACCGTATCAGCCACTTCATCAGAAAGAAGTGCTACCTCCCAGTCGCTGTCTTTAGGGTATAGAGAAGAATTGAGAGAGAAAAGTACCTCTTTCATATGTGTAGTGAGGCGAGCAACCAAATGTTCAGCAGGTTGCTTGTCGATATTGTTCCCAACCCTTACAATTGGGATTGTTAAAGCGTCTGGCAGCGAGTAGGCATCACCGAGAGCTTCCTTGAAGATTACTGAGAATAGCTTAACAAAAGGTACAGTATGTGACCTATTGTTCATGGAGATCTTGTTCTTCATGTCATTGAAGATCAGCAACCCAAAGTCAAGAAACCTCCCTTCTGCAAGCGCATGAATCATAGGCATAGAAGTAGTGGATGCCTGATTGTATGACCCAGAATTTCCACCCATACATTGAATTACATGGGTGAAAAGAACTCTCCAGATCCCTGGAAGATTTTGCTTAAGAGGATTGCTAGGGATCGTGGAAGGAGGGTTCTTTAGATTATAGTTATACCCAATCGACGGCAGCCATGCTTTCCATTCCCTTTCAGTAGCCGGCTCCACAAAACTATTTTCATTTGTTTCTTGAGGAAACCCAAGAATTTGGCGAAGGGACGCAGGAGTGATAGTGACAGTTTTCGTCCCTTCTCTAACAGTACCCACAATCGACTGGGTGGACTCATCATAGTTGCATGTCCACCAGAATTCACGAAGAAGATGAACGTATATCTTCTCCGGATCTGCCATTATACAAAGGCTGGCAGGGGAAGCATGGATAAAATCCAACATAGGCTTATATCCTTTAGTACCTTTCGGTACGTCAGACGAGCCGAGATGGTTGTTCGGCTTAACAACCATCTCCGAAGCAGAGAAAGAGATCTTAGAAGATTTTACAATGTTGGAGGATGGAGAGAAAGAAGTGGACTTTAGATAAGATTTCTGAGTGGCGGCGGAAGCAGATGGAGTTTCAGAAGATGAAGCCATTTTTACTTTTAGTAAAGAGATGTGAGGATACAAGGAACGGAGAATGTAAAGATTAAGAAAAGATGAATAATTTTTGAGAGATTCTGAAAGTTTGGAAAGAAGATGAATAGTTGAAAGAAAGCGTGAAAATGAAAGTATGAGTATAAGTTTGTATATATAGGGTGTGGTGAAGGAATGTGTTTGGTCAGAAACGAAAAGACAAAGGAGAGTTTTTCTCTCTCCTCATTTTCAACATCTACAGTTGCTTAACCACTGTAAACCTATATATATTTATATATATAAAACCCTTTGTGAGTAACGTTTCGAAAAAGAAAAAAAATATTTACAAAATACTTGAGTGTGCGCCGTATGCGTCTGACAGAAACAGACCAACAGAGACATAGTCACAGTCTCAAGTGGATAGATGACGTACTTGAGTAAAACAAGTGGGTAACTATTTTTGTAAAAGTGTATAATATGTGGCACAAAAGACTGCCACGTCACCAACATAGTTACATCCGAAATAGTGAGTTTCAGATCCAGTCCTATGTTTTATTTTATCTAAATAGAACATGTCTCAGCGAACGTATCGATAAGGACATATTTTATATTAGATATCAGCGAGCATATGACACACATATGGTCGCTGAGATACAATTTTTGGCAAATTGTCAGCCATCAACGGATTTTAGGAGTCTTTACCAATAACCGTTTGCTATTGGACTAGATGGAAACTTTTGGCTTTCCATTGCCTTTATTTTGCTTTTTCCCAAAGCAATAGGGATCAACGGATTTTAGAAGTCTTTACCAATAACCGTTTGCTATTGGACTAGATGGAAACTTTTGGTTTTCCATTGCCTTTATTTTGTTTTTCCCAAAGCAACAGGGATCAACGGATTTTAGAAGTCTTTACCAATAACCGTTTGCTATTAGACTAGATGGAAACTTTTGGCTTTCCATTGCCTTTGTTTTGCTTTTGCAAGTAAGACAAACTTAAGCTTACTGACTCCAATTAAGCTTACACATGATATGTAAGTTAGATAGCTGAGTCACCATTCAACATCCCCAACCTGCTGACAAGATTTTTAAATCTTTTTTCATCTAAGGGTTTTGTGAAGATGTCAGCGAGTTGATCATCAGTGGGGATGAAATAAATTTCAACATCCCCTATCATGACATGGTCACGTATGAAATGATACCTAATGTCTATGTGTTTGGTTTTGGAATGTTGAACAGGATTATGTGTGATAGCAATTTCACTTGTATTGTCACACATAATGGGGATCTTAGTGTAGTCTAAGTCATAGTCAGCGAGTTGATGTTTCATCCAGAGGACTTGTGCACAGCAACTCGCTGCTGACACATATTCTGCTTCAGCAGTGGAGATGGACACTGTATGCTGTTTCTTACTAGACCAACTAGTTAACCTCCCCCCCAACAGTTGACATCCTCCACTGGTACTCTTACGATCTAACATGCAGCCAGCATAGTCAGAATCAGAGTAAGCAACAAGATTCGCTTAACAGCAAGAAGATGAGATTTTCTAGGAGATGCTTGATATCTTGCACATAAGCATGTAGCAAATATGATATCAGGACGACTCGTTGTAAGATACATTAGCGAGCCAATCATCCCACGATAGTGAGTGGGGTTCACATGCTTACCATCAGGATCATCATGGAGATTATTAAGAGGAGACATAGGAGTTGGCTTTGGAGAAATATCAGACATATCAAACTTAGCCAACATGTCTCGAATGTACTTCTCCTGGTTGATAAAAAAACCATTAGCGAGCTGACGTATTTGCAAACCAAGAAAGAAGGTTAATTCTCCCATCATATTCATTTCAAAATGAGATGACATAAGGGAGCTAAACTTTTTGCATAGTTTAGTGCTTGAGGATCCAAAGATAATGTCATCAACATAAATTTGGACGTACAGTATATGAGCACCTTTTTGAAAAATGAAAAGAGTGCTGTCAATGGATCCTCGCTGAAAGTTGTTCGAGAGAAGAAATTCTGAGAGGGTGTCGTACCAAGCCCTAGGGGCTTGTTTAAGACCGTATAAAGCCTTATTAAGACGATAGACATGATGTGGCTTGGCTGGATCTTCAAAACCAGGTGGCTGCTCGACATAGACTTCTTCGTCGAGTTTTCCATTTAGGAAGGCACTCTTAACATCCATTTGATAGACCTTGAAGTCACGATAAGCAGCATGTGCCAAAAATAAGCGTATAGCTTCTAATCTGGCCACTGGAGCAAAGGTTTCATCAAAGTCGACTCCTTTTTCTTGAAGATAACCTTGTGCCACCAGCCTAGCCTTGTTGCGTATAACAACACCGTCTTCGTCCATTTTATTTCTATATACCCACTTGATACCAATAGCTTCCTTACCATGTGGTAGGGGAACTAAAAACCAGACGTACTGTCGTTGAAATTGAGTTAGTTCCTCTTGCATGGCAGCAACCCAAGAGTGATCGGCCATTGCCTCACCAATATTTTTGGGAGTGATCACTGACAAGAAGTTTACATAAAGACATGTGTTTCTTGTTGCTGATCGAGTGACGATACCCTGCTGAGGATCACCAGTTACTTGGTGAGCTGGGTGACTAGCTGTCCACCTAAGTGAAGGAACACTTGAAGAACCTAGTTGAGTATCAACAGAAGATGAAGAGATGGGGACAGAAGGAAGAGGATTGTATGAAGAAAGGTCGATAGTGACAGTGGGTTCAGCGACAGGATGATCAATTGAGTTATTTGACTGAGTTGAGTTATCATTGATGTTGGAGTCATCAGCAGACTCCATATCTTCAGCATTTGCTGAGGCATCATGAAACTCATCATCAGCGAGATCATCAACATGAACATCCTTAGTCAACGATCTATCGTTGGCTGAGGAGGCCCAGATTGATCTCAAAATAGGTTCAACTGGCTCAATTGAGTAAACATGAGCAAGAACTTGTTCCTCATCAGTACACACTGATGTATCATGAGATGTCTGCTGAAGACATTCAGGTAAGGTACAAGGTGCATCGGAAAATGAGTCAGCTTCCTCATTGGAGGGATTAGTGAACTCATTGAAAACTTCTTCATATGAGGAGGATTGTATGTCTTTTAAAGCAGATGAACTTTCATCAAAAGTGACATGAATGGATTCATATACTTTTTGAAGACGAACATTAAATACCCTAAATTCCTTGCTTATAGAAGAGTATCCTACAAAATAACCATCATCCGCTTTGGGATCAAACTTACCTAGGTGATCCCTATTATTCAAAATGAATACAGGGCATCCAAACACATAAAAGTATTTGACTTGAGGTTTCTTACCTCTTAAGACTTCATATGCTGTCTTATGATGTCTTTTGACAATTAGACAACGATTCTGGGTGTGACAAGCTGTGTTAACAGCCTCAGCCCAAAATTTGTTTGGGAGAGAGGACTCACTGAGCATTGTTCTAGCAGCTTTGATAAGGGTTCTATTCCTTCTTTCAGCGATACCATTTTGCTTAGGAGTTCTGACAGATGAGAAATTTTGTGAGATCCCTTGATCATCACAAAACGATTTAAGAGTGTGATTTCGAAACTCAGTACCATGATCACTTCTGAGTTCTTTAACCCTTATGCCATTGAGATTTTCCATTTTCTTAATAAAATTTATAATCTCTTCAGCAGTATTACTCTTGGAGTGAAAGAAGATAGTCTAAATGTATCGTGAATATTCATCCATGATAACTAAGGTGTATTTGCTACCTCTTAGACTTAGGACATTTACTGGACCAAAAAGGTCCATGTGAAGGAGATGAAAGCATCCTTTGACAGAGTTGGCTTGCTTGGTTTTAAAGGAAGCTCTATAGCCTTTACCTTTTTCACAAGCACTACAGAGTCTGTCCTTTTCAAAGGATAGATGAGGAAGACCACGGACCAAGTTTTTCTTTGCTAGTGAATTTATGGTTTTGAAGTTCACATGCGACATACGCTTGTGCCATAACCAATTTAGTTCAGCAGCTGACTTGGCAAAGAAACAAGTCTCGCTATCAGTTTTGATAGGAGTGAAGTCAACGAGATATACATCTCGTTTTCTGGGAGCAACCAATACGACTTCCTTGTTGATATTTACAACAGTCCCTTGATGTTTATCAAGAATGACTTTGTAGTCAGCGTCACAAAGTTGACTAATGCTTATAAGGTTGTGTTTTAATCCATTCACATAGGCAACTTTGGAGAATTTGATTAACCCATTTGAGAGGAGACCATAACCTTCAGTTTGTCTGGTAGAATTATCACCAAACACAACAGTAGGGCCAGCAGCCTCTACATAGTTATCCAGCAAGGTCTTTGAGCCAGTCATGTGTTTTGAACATCCACTGTCCAAATACCACACACCTTTTCCCAGCGAACCCTGCAAGGATAAGACAGAAGGCTTTAGTTTGGTCCACTTTCAAACTCACTGACAGGAATGTCAGTAAAATTAATGATGGGTGCATCAGTGGTGGAGGATGACTCAGTGGAAAGAGTTTCCTCAAGAGTGAAAAGGTTTCCTAAGTCAGGAGGCATATGAGTTCTATCATTCTCATCAGTGGGCATCATGTTATTCCCACTTTCTTGAAGCACCACTGAGTTGCTAACAACGTTGGGAGCACTAAACTCAACCAACATTGCTGGTCGTCCTCACGAATTGGAGATGACATTTTGAGAATGAGGAATCTCAATGCGTTGAGAGGCAATATAGTTAGCAAGATTAGTTTGATGAGTCCCCATAGAGTTAGTGACAGACCCAGTGATGAAAGATTCATTAAGAGGACTCTCACTAATCCTGGAAGATGAGACATGGTCAGATAGAGAGGCACAGGCTGAAGTGTGAGCGTTTGTTTGCACAACCACTTCAGGGGCATCTCTTGAATTACAACAATCTGTTGCAATATGTCCTCTCATGCCACAGAGATAGTATTTCCTGTTTGAGGAGTTATTTTGTTGATTGCTAAGAAGGAATTCCTTGAGTTGAGATGACAAATCATTGACTTGTTGAGCAAGTTTAACAATTTTGGGGTCAGAAGAGGTTGAAGCCTTGGTCTTTGCCTTGGCCTTAGGCTTTGATTTTTGCTTGCGAGAGTTCCTTGAGAGAGGAGGGGGACCCAAGAGAGATTGACCAGTGGGGTCATCTAGATGAGGAGTGGAAGAGGAGGCCACTTGTGAGCCTTTTAACACACTCCAAGCTTGTTTTAGATTAGTTTGAGAAGAGGAAGTCCTAGGTTGAAGAACTCTATTGGGAGTGGTGGACCTAGAAGAATGATTTGGAGTGGAAGATCTCCCTTGCCTGTGAGGGAGATATTCCTCAATAGTAATAGAAGATAGTATCTGCTGGGAGGACAACTGTCCTTTATTGGGAGTGGAGGATCTCACTTGCTGATGTGGCAAGTGTCCCCTTTGTGGTGTCACACTCCTTACTTGGTGCTGAGGAACATTTCCTCGCTGAGGAGTAACACTCCTTAGTCGTTGCTGAGAAATGTTTCCTCGCTGAGGAGTTGTATTCCTCATTTGTTGCTTAAGAATGTTTCCTCGCTAAGGAGTGGTTAATCTGTTGACCGACTGAGGCACATTACCTTTTTGAGGAGTTGGATGTCTCAGAATTGATCGAGGTGGAGAAGAGTGAGATGTCTGCTAATGGACAAACGGTTTAGCTTGAGATGAGCCTTCATGATGAAACCTAGCATCTCCAGACCTTACACGTCTCACCATGAGACGTTCATGCTGAGATTCCTTAGCATTTAAAACTTTAGAGGGAAAAGAATTAGATAAGACTGACTGAGGTTGCTGTTTAGTATGATCAGCTCGCTGAGGCGTGCTATAGTCATAGGGAGCAGCAACGTTACTTCTTTTGAAAGTCTCAGACATATTCAAAGTAAGTGGCTGAGGAGCAATGGACTTGTATCCATCACTTGAGATGTCTCCATGAAATGTTTCATTTGGAGAGTATTGAATTTTTCCTTCGTGTGGCATCATCCCAACAATAGGCAAATGGGAAAACATGTTATTAGAGGATGAGGATGAGCTAACTACTTTAGCTTCAGAGGAATTTGAAGGGTCGCTGGAGAGAGATGTGGAGGATCCAGCGTCCATTTCAGTGTGATAATCATTTCCTTTAACAAAATACCACTTTTTCATTTCCTCTGAAGAAGTAATACCAGATGGAGGAATTGAGATTTCAGGTTTCACATCATCTTTAAACATGTCAGCGATACAGGCAGCAGATTCAAAATCTCCACCTATCACTGCCTGAACTTGTGCAGGGACTTGTTCTTTGAGGCATTGATGATGAAACTTAGAAGATTTTGACCAAGAGGTCACAATCTTCTTGAGATTGAGGACTTCAAGCTTAAGTTTTTCATTCTCAAGCTGAAGCTTTTGAGTCAGCAACTCATGTGACTGAAGTTCAACATGAACATTTTTTAGTCTGTTGAGTTTTTCAGATTTTTCACTCAATTCAGAACTTACTGAAAGGAGTTTTGAGTGTGCTTCAGCACGCAGAGTTTCTACGAACTGAAGATCACATGACAAGGATTCAAGAATTTTTGTCTTGTCCTCATCAGCAGATGAAAGAAGAGTATGTACCTTTTTGACAGTGATGTTGACCCACTGACTTGTTGAGACTTGGTCTTTTGTCAGCGCATCATTATCAGCCAGAGCTATGAGACACATGGTGTCAACATACTCCTCATCATCGGAGTCATCTGAATCAGCCCAATCATGCTCTTCTGCGACCAGACCTTTGCCTGGTATTTTGGCTTCTTCAGTTTCAGCCATTTTGGCTTTGAGCTGATAATACTTGTTCCTGTATTCATCAGTAGATTTAGATGAGTTAAATTTTGGAGCAGCAGGAGTTAGGATAGAAACCTTGCACTCCTTTTGATAGTGGCCTTTTCTGCCACATTTCCAGCATTCTTCCTGTGATTTATCCACAGGAGGCTTATATGGAGCAACCGACTTACGGTTATTCCATTTCCTGGAGTACTTCAATCCAACGATTAAGGCAAATTCCACAAAATCACTGAACATTTCTTGTTTCTCTTCAGCATCAAGCTCTTCAACAAGAGCTTGAAATGATGCTGGAAGAGAAGAGGTGCTGGCACCATCATTGGGATAGATGGGCTCAGTAGAGATGAGAGCAAGAGGGTCAGTTAAAGGATTTGCAGAAGTGCTAGTTGCAGAAGAGGAGCTAGCATGTCTCCTAGATTCTGCAGAGGCTCTAATGTTTTGAGCCAAGGCTTTCTCTTCAAATTGAAGAGTGCCAAACAATTCCTCAAGATCCGGTTCTTGAATTTTTTTAGTGGTACGGAGGATTTGTCTAAGATTCTGCCATTTGAGAGGGAGTGAATCGATGAACTTATGGTATACCTCAAAATTTTCATGGGTAATATCAACATTTGTCATGTCATTGAGCAACCCTTTGAACCGGGTATATGTGCCCTCGAGACTTTCATCAGGAAGAGAAAAGAAATTTTCATAAGCACGTTTAAGGTCAATTTTCTTGGTTTTAATCAAGTCAGCTGACCCTTCATAAGTGCTCACTAGCCTTTCCCAGACTTCTTTTGAAGTGGGGAATTTAATGACTAGTTTCATCACCTCAGTGGGAAGAGTGGTGATGATCATGTTTTTTAATCTAGAGTCAAGATTTACGAGCTTTCGCTCTTCTTCAGTCCACTGGACTTTTGGCTTAACCAGATCAGTCACTATTTCAGGAGCATCAGGTGTAGCACCTGGTGTCCTTTGAACATACGTGGGTATGTAAGGACCTTCACTTAAGATGGTCATAAGATATGGTTCTACACCCACTATGTGTAGTAACATTCGTTCCTTCCATAAGCCAAAGTCTTTTGGCTCAAATTTTGGAGGAATAGAGACGTAACCAAAGTCACGCGTGTTAACCAGAGTGGGTACAAACGACATGTTTTAAGCAAGGAAATTTTAAAATTTAATTAGAAAAGACAATAATGTAAACACAAGAGGCAAACAGATCTTGTTCCAATAATTTAGGAACGGTGGCTCTGATACCACTTGATGGTCCACGAATGCACTACTTGTGTTTGATTAACTAACTTGTAATATAAATATTAAATAACAGGAATAGAGATAAGAAGTAAAGAACTTTGTTTAGTTATATGTATTTCAAACTAAACGATGAAAACATGGATGGTTGTTTGACAACAACAACAATAAACAGAAAAATGTGTTAAGTTTTTGAACACACAAAACTTAACAAATAACTAAAGAGAATAAAGTAAAACTATGGAACACACCAACTCAACATAGTGGCTAGGTCAAGTGATTCCTTTTATAGGCAGATAAGGAATCACATGACTACTCTAGTAGATGTTGACACATGAAGGTTGTCAACTATCTATTGGTGGATCATTCAGATCTGCAGAGGTCTCTTTCCTTCATCTTGTTTGTTTCCAAAAGCGGTATGAAAGAGAAACTCCATTGCACCGAAGTAGTACAAGGTCACATGTCTTTATCTCGATCTTTCAACACGTGTCCTTGGGACCATTTTTCTATTCTTCAAATTCCTGCTCATATTTGTCTTACAAATACTGGACGATGAGTCATTGAACATATCCTTTAGACTTTGAAGATAGATTATGCTTTGCAGATGTATGAGCTCGCTGACAGCTAGCTGAATGAGTCACTCGCTGAGTCCCTCAGCGAATCCTTGATCCAACGGTTTTTCTATATATCACCTTGCAGGCTTGTTATTGAATATATAACAAGTATATAGGCTATGTTCAGTGAGTAGCTAATATTCTTCCTAAATAAGTAATGGCCGTCTCATGTTTCGATTATATATTGGAGATGAGCATACTTGGTCTACCACAGGGGTTCAATAAGGAGACCCACTTGGACCACTTCTTTTCACTCTTTAACTGCATCCTCTTGTACATCAGATCAGATCGAGACAGGTGCAAAGTTCTTCTTCATGCCTGGTACCTTTATGATGAGACTTTCATTGGTGATACGAAGGAGGTAGCCAAAGTGTTGGATATTATTAGGGTGACAGGCCTATCTTTGGGTCTTGAACTCAATATTAAGAAAACAAAGTTATTTTGGTCTTCTTGTGATGGTAGGAAGTCTCGTAAAGGCCTATTCCCCGATGACATTGGAAGGCCGTTATTGGGTGTGAAGCTTCGTGGGGGAGCCGTAAGTAGAGATGACAGTTTTATTAGTTGGTTAGCAAATAAGCGAACTGTTAATGCAGTTGATTTGGTAAGCCTTCTTCAAAGCTTGGAGACCCGTAGAATGAACTGCTCTACTCCGATCATGTATGGTCCTGAGGACTTGTCAACCTATTCATATGGAGGAGGCTGCATGTTTATTTGACGAAGGATTACGTGGGGAGATTGAGGACATAGTTGTTTGCAGGTAGTCCCTTTTTTTGGAGACCTCCAATGGCAGCTTGCTTCCTTATATGGGGGTTTAGGGTTGTATTCAGTAGTTGAGGTTTCATCTTATGCATATGTGGCATCAAGGGCCCAATCTTGGGTGTTACAGGATCATATTTTACGGGACAGTGGTTTATACGGTATGGATTCAAATTATACTTTTGTTTTGGCTTGTCTTCGTGATACGATTCCAAGCTTTGACTTCAGCGGTTTCACGAACAAGGACTCCGCCCCCCTAAAGCGGGCTGAGATCTCTGCTAAGAAAGAAGCACCAGTGAATTTCTTAACAGACCCGTCGGAAGGAAACACTCAGACGAGTTGACATTTTGGTTTTTGGATGGATGAGAGGAAAACATGCATTGGATCTTACGGGGGTTTCCCCTCTCGTGAGCTTAGGATGTAGCATGTTCACGGTGGGTCATGCTGCTTTAAAAGCTGTTTCATGGAAATTGGCCAAGTGTCTTGATAATCAACACGTATTTTAATACCATTTGCGTTTAACACATTTGAGTTTCTTGCACCTGAGGCCGTTGAGCTACGTCGTAGGGTCCAACAAGTCATGCATACTCACGTCATGATGCCAAGATACATGAATGTTGTTTTTAAACGTCTTGATTTTTCTATTAAAAAAAAGAGTTAGCGGTGCAACTTGTTGCCCGTTTATCGTTTATTCTTATGTAAATTTTTATTAAGTGGAATAAAAAGCTACTTGATATAAAAAAATCCGTAATAAATATAATATATACCAATAAATCTCGTACAAGATATATAAAAAAAAAAGAAACTATATCTATTTCATTAATTAACTAGATGTAATTTTATAAAGCAAACGTTACTCTATATTAAAAAAAGATTTGACATACACATTTATATTTTTCCAGCTAGAACAAAAATTGATGTGTTCATTAATACAGGAAGAAAATTAATGAAACATTCAACCATAAGTCTATAACTCAAAAATATGATCAAAAGATAATACCTTTAATTGTATATATAAATGAGTAGGGGTTTAGTATCTGGGGATGTAAGTAGCTTTTACATTTTTCCGTTCATTGTATGTAATCAACCCGCCAAATTGAATGATTAATGTAAAAGTGTATACGTGACACACCATATGAGCTGCCACGTAGAAGTTTTTGATTGGTCAACCTTAAAATTTTACATTAATCGGTCAAATTTAGCGGGTTAATTGCATACAATGAACCAAATGAAAGTTACATTCACACAATAGAAAAAATGTAAAAATTGTTTACACTTTCAGACACTTAACCCAAATGAGTAGAGACAGAGGTAATATGTTTATAAGTACTTTCAATTTTTCTTTAAAAATATCTAAACAGTTTTATTTGTAGATATTTTTAATGTGATATTAAATATTTTATTCAATTTAAGTATATAAAATAAATAAACTTAAGTGTATTTTAACATTAGTAAATTTATGGTGTAAAAATATTAAAATATCATGTAAATTTCTCGTGTAAACAACAAACTCTTCAAAGAAACTATACTTTGATGAGATGATACAAGCAAATTTAAATAAATTAAAAACCTTTAAAACGATACAAATGATGAAATGAATGTATCAAATTTAGTTAAAACATAGATAATATATTTGCAATAAACCGAAGATATTTACTCCTTATGCGTCACAAACTCCTGAGAAGTTACAATATATATTTATAATAATAACAAATTATCATGTCGGCTTAATGGTGGTCTGATGGTTTATAAAATTTGAGTTGAAACCCATTGTCACGGAGTTCAAGGCTGACATCTATTCGGTAGTTCTGGTATTTCAAAAGAATCTTCCATTAATTCCTCCAAATTAACAACAACGTACGTAGCATAACAACATCAGCGGCCTCCATATACCATGTTTTGACGACCCGTTTCATCCATCCATCATCAATGAAGTGATTCCTGATCGTATCGCCATTGGCTTCTACCCTCGACGAGGTTCTAGAATCTAGACGTTACTCTCCGATTATCGATGTGGATGAAAGATTTCCTCATCATATCAGAATCGGCTTCGATACTCACATTAGCAAATCGTATTTTTGAATTTTGAGTACAGTATTAGCTAGCTAGCCGCTTATTTTATTTTTTTTAGTAATATCTTCAGTGAAATTAAGTCCATATAAGTTATGGCCTCAAATTTTGGTGTAAATGTACGTATGATATGTTTACGAAGCAGGCCTTTAAAGTGATATAGAATTTGCGGATAAATGTTATGTTTCATCAAAATTATGTTGTCCGCAGTGACCATATATTTCGAAGCTTTTCCAGACCACCCCAACTCTCCGTTAATCGCTTCTATAAAATCGAAACCTAAGACCTCTTTTAGGAACACTAGACGAATACCCGCGCAATGCAGCGGTGTAGGCAGCGGCTTGTCGGTGGCGACTTGTAGTGGCAACGGCAATAGATAATCGATGTAATTTATGTGATTTAAGGAGATAATGAAGGTAATTTAGTAAATAAAAGATATATCTCCAGATATATATTTTAAGTGATTAAAGATTCTAATAAAATACTTAGTTCGTTTAAAAGTAGCTAAGTTCAAACCTTGCTCTCTCTTTATATATATATCCAGTATAGTAACCGTGCAGTTGGATCAATATATAGACAAACTTTGTTAATTAAATAGGCCACACTCTTATAACCAATTAACCAAGATCTATCCCATCGAAGGTTTGGTATGGGGAGACCTAGGTTCGATACATATATGGGATAAATATTTTGAAATGTAACAAATTTTGAGCGAATGTTTATAATGTGAAATAACTAAAGTTGTGTTCATTGTATGTACTCATTTTTAAATTATGTCTATTGTATGTAAAAAGGCATACGTGACAACTATATATAGCTGTCACTTGTTAACTTTTTATTGGTCGGATACATTTTCTTACAGTCATAATTTAAAGGTGATTACATACAATAAACACAACTTTAGTTATCTCACACTATAAACAATATTCGTCCAAAGTTTATTACATTCATTAATACCTAACAATATAGGCTATGTTCGGTCAGTAGCTAATTATATTTCTCCTAAATAAGTAATGGCTGTCTCATGTTTCAATTTTGAGCGTGGCTTTTAGAAGCTTAAACCCCAAGCTGAGGTACCTGCATTAAAAAAGCATAACTTACATAACTTATGCATACGGTATTTTATAGATTTAGAACCAATATATCCATAACTTATCCTATAAATTGAAAATCGAAAATAAATTTTTTTAATCAATTTACTTACCTAAAACAATCTTGTAATTTTTAAAAGGGGTAATAATCCAAATAGCATAGCTACTCTCACATCCCCAACACGTTATCAAATGGAAAAATAGTTTAATGTGAGACAAACCGTGCAATAATGGGAACAAAAAAAACTTAAAAAGGATAGTAGAATTCAAAGAATTTTTTTAAGTAAATAAATAAATAGTAGTTATAATTCGGGGAAAATGAGTATAGCAAATTACCAAAGATAAATATAGGGGTAGGATTTATAAACAGGACACAACTTTGTTCGGGGCCCTGAAAGAAATAAGTAGACAACAAATTGGTCTGATAGTTCGATAGACTTTCCTTTCTTCTTGTGGGCCTGAACATATCAAACTTATATAACTATGGATTGACAAAAATGGGCCCAAATAAAGGTGGCTGTAAGTAATATGTACTTGAGAAACTTGCATAGGGTCAAAGGACCAAACAAGTAACTTTCCTTAATTGCGAACAACGATACAAAGTAAGACAAATATGTAATTTGTTTATGTAAGAACCGCATTCGGAAAAAAAAAATTTGCAATTGATTTATGTTAAGCAGTCTTGGAAAATTTTACAAGAATGATTAGATACAAATAGATACTCATTTTTGCCTACGAGGGAAAGAACTCGCGCGTTGGGGCGGTGAGATGGTGAGAGTGATAGGTCATAAAGTGTGATAGGTCGTAAGAGTTGATAGGTCATAAAGTGTGATAGCCAAATACTTTAGCCGTACAGGCTCCGGTCTCGGATTTAAAAATTCACCGAAAGTATATCAAATGACCTCTTTAATGAAAGAGCATGGAATTTTAAGAACACTCATATAATTTTTATAATTTGTCGATATACGGTTTTTGAATGAAGTAGGGGAATAAAATGATTTATAAAGAAGAGAAAAAAAAATTTAGTATTTAGATTTGAGATGGGAAAGAAAAAATGAGTGGTTAAGATTTTTTCTATTGTTGTTGGAGTCAACAATAGATGTGAAGATGAGCTAGACAAATTGGCTTCAGAACCCTCTATTGCACGTCACGAGAGTTAGGATTGTGAAATGAACTTTTTTTTCGGCTCTGAATATTCTATTGGTGCTTTATAGATATCTCGAATATGATGTGTTGGTAAAGTCTAGTTTTGTAATTGTACTTTAAGCTCCTAGCGTCTTGCTAGTTGCTTTTTTAATATAATTTCGCCGTTCGAAAAAAAAAAATTTTTTTAAAGATATTATGAATAAGTGACGAATATTTTGGGATTTTAACTATTTAAAGTTGAAAAAATAGATGAAACAAATACTCTGTAATGTAGTAGAGATATTAACTTCATTTCTTTTTAGAAGTGGAGGTGACTATTCATGGTCTTTGTGGGAACCGTGTTAAGACAATTCAGTTTTGGAAGTTTAAATGGTTCCAGAAACGAGTTTACATCGACTTCTATTTCTAGAAAATTAATTAATTTGCTTTCAGTGGTCCTAACTTGGAAAGTTTGAAATGCCTACGGAGACGACTTTTGATTTTTCATCAATATTCCTTCATCCGTGAATATTTTCCACACTAAATAACGAAGTTCCTTTTTTATGCCACCTGTAATTAATTTGCATCACAATTAAAAATCCCTATTTATATATTTTTTTTTATAACATAATCATCATAAAAATAAAGAAATATATTGATCGAGTAGCATCTTTGACTTGATTAAGTCATCAATGCAATGTGAATGCTGATATTTTCTTACTTCAAGTCTTGCATCCTATAGATGACTTCAGCAAGAACATCGAGAAATCTTAGTTTAAGTTATTGTTATAGTGCAAACATTCCATAATTATTGTATTTATGTGTAACCAGTAAGTGTATACCGTGCAAAACAGTATTAAGAGACCCTCTATCTTGAAGATCAACTCTTGAGGCAAGCGTGTTTTACAAATAATTTGGCTTTGTGCTTACGGGCGGCGGGTGAGTTATTTGGTTTTTCCTGGATCCGGAGTAATTAACTTTGGTAATAAAAGGGATTCGTTCGACTGGATTTGGTGTGATTTTTCTTTCACCAATGGCTCACTCCGTATAGAGTACCTAAGCGATTATGTAGTTGATAGTTCAAAAAATAAGACATAACAAAATTTGTGTCACAATAAGTAAGTATAAATTAATATATTAAGATTCATAACGTATAACTATGTAAAAAATGTTAGTAAAACAGTGATTGATGTGTAAAAAAATAATAGTAAATTTATCATTATTATGCTAAATAGTGTATGGCCAAGTTGCAGCTTTGGGAGCTCCCTAGTAGTTTGCTAGGCTAAATTAAGTAAACAAGTCGTACAACAATGTCCTTATAGCTGATGCTAGGTATGTACGTACCTCAGCTATATAGCCTTAATATATATATATATATATATATATATATATATATATTGCATCCTCTCTTCAATAATCTACAACTAATACCACACATTAACGTACAATTGAACAAATAATTAAGAAACAATAGTTTTGAGCTTAGTTGACATGAGCCTTTGATCGCCGCATAATATATATATATATTATTTTTTATATATAATTTTTCCAACTTTTGACATTTACCGATTACCGTGACTTTTAGAAATTTGAGTACATTCAAAAGAGTGAAAAGGAACTTTCGTAAAATGACTACTTCAAATCAGTTTTAAAAAAAAAAATCAAGTTAATTGTTAGGTATAGCAGTAGCTATGTTTATCATGTCCTGTAATTAATAAAATTATGTTCACTACTAAGGATGTGAAACAGTCATATATATCTTCATAAAAATAAAAATAAAACACATATACTAATATGGGCCTAGCAGAGATAGACATGGTCAACCATCAATAGGTCCGAATGCTCACATATCTCTACTACTATATAAGATGATCTATGCCACTGCATATAAATGTGCATATAGTAATTCAGCCTAGCTAGCTTCCACTACTATAACAATACCCAAAATCACAAATTTCACCTCACACAAACGTACCAATTTCCATTCTATAGCTTCTTTTTTATTACTATTTCCCTAAAGTAGTGGAACAAACTTCCACTACTTCACTAGCTAGCCATGCATTTACAAATACTAGTTGCAGTAGTACTCATAACAATGATGGCATCTTTAGGGAAAGCGAGTGCTCATGAGTTGCCACAATATTGTGAAACGTCGTGTGGTAATGTGAGTATAACATTTCCTTTTGGTTCAGGTCGGCCAGGATGCTACCACAGTCCTGAGTTTCTTGTTACTTGTAACAGGACCCATAGTGATGGGCCTACACTTTTCTATGGTGAAACCAATATTGTTATTAAAAATATGTCAATAATCACAGGCGAGATTGAAGTTATGTCGTATGTTGCTAGTGATTGTTACGACAATGGGTCAAGAGTACTGAACGACTCTTATGATTCGTTTCTCAAGTTGTTTAAGTTCCAAATATCAACCAAGAACAGGTTTGTCGCCATTGGGTGCGACACCTACGCCTATATCCAAGGATCAAGGAAGAATGAAAATTTTGGTACTGGATGCATTTCTTTGTGTACTAATAAGAACAGTACAAGAGATGGATCGTGCTCGGGGATTGGGTGTTGTGAAATTAAAATTCCAGACGGGATGAGCACTGTTAACTTGACCCTAAATAGCTACAATAACCATATCTATGTATCCGACTTTAACCCTTGTAGCTATGCTTTTGTGGTTAACCAAGAGAACAATCACTTCAAATTTTCTTCCACCTATCTGCGCGATTTTGGAAAAGAAGTGAGGATGCCCACGTTACTTGACTGGGCAATTGGGGATGAAACTTGTGAAATAGCAAGTCAGGATACAAAAAACTTCTTATGCAAAGGAAACAGTGAATGTATTGAAGAATATGCTGGTCCTGGATATCGTTGTCGTTGCAAGCAGGGTTATGCTGGCAACCCTTATCTTAAAGATAACTGCACAAGTAAGTTCATTATTAGTTCTAATTATATTATATAATTCCGACCCCCTTGCTTAATTTGCAGTAGATTTCCCACCTGATAGAATCCTGTACTGATTTTTGTATTCTACAGATAAAAATGAGTGTCAGGGCGGAAATCATGATTGCGTGCATAAATGCGTTGATACTGTAGGAAATTATATGTGTTCTTGTCGAAGAGGATACTCTGGAGATGGCAGGAAAGGTGGATCTGGATGCACTGTAAAGCAATCATTAGTTATAATGATTGCCATATGTAAGTATATATAAAGCAATCAAATTTCAAGTCCAGTTCTATATGCGCACATAATATCTATGTAGTTTTTAAAAGTGTATAAAAACTTGTCTATTTGCATTAGTAGAGAAAAAAAGCACAAAGGGACTGGGTTTTAATATAATTAATTTCATATTAAAAGCACACTTTTCAAATTATATTGATAGCTAGCAATAAGTTAATGTCAGTTGTGTTCTCATTATAGGTAGCTTGATTGCTTTCATACTTCTTCTTATACTTGTCACCTGGGTGTATGTGGGAGTCAAGAAGCGTAAGGTTATGATGCTCAGGGAAAAATTCTTTAAGCAAAATGGTGGAATAATGTTGCAGCAACGTATTTCTAAAGATGGGGGTTCTCATGACCGGTTCAGATTATTCACTATGAAAGACCTTAACAAGGCGACTAACAACTATGATGAGAGCAAGATTATCGGTAAGGGTGGCTATGGCACAGTTTATAAAGGAATTCTATCTGATAATAAAATAGTTGCCATAAAGAAGTCCAAATTGTTAGATCAAACCAAAACCCAGATAGAGCAATTTATAAATGAAGTTGTTATCCTTTCCCAAATCAATCATAGAAATGTGGTGAAGCTGATTGGATGCTGTTTGGAAGCAGAAATCCCTTTATTGGTTTACGAGTTCATTCCAAATGGTACTCTGTCTGATCATATCCACGAAGAAAGCAAGTCAGTGGCTGTTACTTGGGACATCCGGCTGAGAATAGCAACAGAGACAGCTGGAGCACTTTCATATTTACACTATGCAGCGTCTGTCCCAATCGTTCATCGAGATATCAAGACTAATAATATACTTTTAGATGATAGTTATGTAGCAAAAGTGGCTGATTTTGGAGCATCTAAACTAATTCCCGTGGATCAGATTGAGTTGGAAACATTGGTGCGGGGAACACTAGGTTACTTAGATCCCGAATACTTGCAGACGAGTCAACTGACTGATAAGAGCGATGTTTATAGTTTCGGGGTAGTACTAGTAGAGCTTATAACTGGACAGAAAGCTCTTAACTTTGATAGGCCAGAGGAAGAGAGGAGCCTAGCTAAATACTTTTTATCTTCTTTAAAAAATGGGAGACTCTTCCAGGTTCTCGATCAACACTTGCAGCTAAAAGAACTCCCCAACGAGATAATCCAAGTTTCAAGAATTGCAGAAAGATGCTTACGTGTTAAAGGGGATGAAAGGCCTACTATGAAGGAAGTTGCGACAGAGCTGGAAGGAATAATGGCATCAGTGATACAAAAGCATCCTTGGGTGCAAAGTATTGAAAATGAAGAGGAAGGAGAGCATTTGCTTAAGCAATCAGCCAATTACTATGCATTCACAGATAGGGGCAGCGGAAGCTCAAGTACTTTTGATAGCATGAGCAAGCAAATTACTTTACCTGCTGCTAGTGGCAGGTGATCAGGGTAGAGATCAGGTTGTATCCTCTATATAACGACGAAGAATAACTTATCTTTCGGATGTTTAGACTATCAGTGTGTTGCATTGTTAAAAGATCAAAGCCTGTGTGCTCTCCGGATCTTTCACTGAAGTATCTATCTGCAGTAATATTTGGTTGTTTATTTGTATTTGAAGCATTTCGTGTGTATCTAGGGTTACAGATACATATTCACACTTACACCTTATTATAGCCTCTTGAAAAATAAGAATTTCAAGAGGCGTAATATGCTCTCACGAATCACGGTTCCTACTACAAATTTATTTGATTTCTTTAAACTCTAATCACAAATCAAGGTGGCCTAATGGTCTCAGTTTCTCACAAAATATCTCAAGTTTGAACCTCCCAACGTAAACATCTTAGGGGTATCACAGGGTTCAACAATTGTCAAAATATACCCCAGTTAGCCCGTGTATCAAAGTCAAATACTCACTCTCTCCAAGTAACCTTAACAGAAACAACCTTCCTTCCCCTTTATACATTAGTGATAATTGTAGTAGTTTGAGTTTCATATATGCTCGAAATTAGTGATATTCATTTGTTTCTGATATGGATTCTTTGAGTTGTATATGTGTGTTTTGTGCTAGTTAGAATAGAAGGTTGATAGTTTGTGGAGATTGTGTTTTGTGTGTTTTGACGGATCAATGTGTTGTTAAACACTTAGAGAAAGATAATTAGTTATACACTTAGTTTTATGGACTTATAATGCATCAAAATGAAGTTTTTGAGTGTTCTCACGTTGTTTATTTATATCTCTATATACTTAATTTCGTAACTTAAGTTGCTAATTTATTAATAGTCAAACGACACAAAAATGGTCGAAGTTCACTGGTTTTTGAATAGGGATAATGACCGGTGGATGTAGTGAACTATGACAAAATGTCTATGTTTTGTATTGATCTAATCGGGGGTCTATGTTATGTAACGAACTTACCAAAACTGTCTGAGTGATGCATGTTACCAGGTAATCTACAGGTAGCCGGTTACCATCCATTTTTTAAAACTTGGGATAATGACCTGTGAATGTAGTGAACTATGACAAAATGTCTATCTTATGTATTGATCTAATCGGGGGTCTATGTTATGTAACGAACTTACCAAATCTGTCTTAGTGATGTATGTTATTTATTGTTTCCAACTCCTCCCGAGTATGTGAGAACTAGTAATTTCTTGTTTCCATTTAGTTATTTATTAATATTCCGAAAAGAGAAATATTGAATTCTGAGGTCAAGGGGATTTGATCTTTTTCGCTTTAGTCTTGTAATGCATTCTTCTAAGTTTATTGTTTTGGGCTTTAACTAAAATCTAACAATTAGTTATTCTTTCTCATTTCAATTCTAAGTTATGTACCCTTAGATTTGTGTGTGTCAATGTGTATATGTTTGAGAATATATGTAATGATTGGTTTCAGGCTCTTAACCTTATAAGGGATTGTAATCTTCAAATGCGATTTTAATTTTTGAGATCTTTGATTTTTTGGTATATGAATGTGTTAGGGTTGATCGGAGAAATGAGGAGGTAGGTGGCGGCCGGAAGATCTGAAGGTGTATACAGTTTTTATATAATTACAAAACTTATATACATATATGTTTCCATAACTTATATTTATTTATATATGCTAAATAAGTAAATTAATTATTAAGATTAAAAATAAAGGGAAAAAAATTGATGACCAACTTTAGCCTGTAACATGCATCACTTAGACAGTTTTGGTAAGTTCGTTACATAACATAGACCTCCGATTAGATCAATAAATAACATAGACATTTTGGCATAGTTCATTACATGCACAAGTCATTATCCCTTTTGATTATTGGATTTTAACTTCTTTTATTTGATCAATAAAAGATATCAACTTTCTAAAATTTCGAAGTTATTTTTTTTAATCCCAGATCTCGTTAAAGTTTTTATGTGTGACTTTTAACGTGAATAATTTACTACTTACAGGCATAATATATAACCAACAATCATGCAATTCATGTCAAAGACATTTGGCTCTATTAAAGTCTCTAGAAAATGAGACTCTAGTAGAGGTTCTTGAATAAAACTTACAACTAAGGGAAGTTCCTCACGTAATCATCATACTTTCAAGGCTTGCACAAAGATGCTTACACCTTAAAGGAGATGAAAGGCCTATTATGAAGGAAGTGGCATTAGATCTCGAAGGAGGCATCAATGATTGACAAGCCTCCATGGGAAAAAAGTACTTCAAATAAATAAGAAACTAAATCTTTGTTTAACGGACCAAGCAAAGACTCTCAAGACACTAACAACCGATACAAGCCCAATAGCTTTATATAGTATAATTAAGCCTTAGATAATGCCGATGCTTAGTGATAGATGTAAGTAGGGACTAGGATCTTTGATTAATTTGTTGATTCTAAACAACCAGCCAGAGCCAGGATACAACTTTCAATAAATCTATAAAAAAAAAAAACTAATTTTTAATTTATATAATTTGTTATTTTTTTCCAATTAGGTGCAGTTTATATTCAAATCCTTTAATTAGTCGTGATGATATTGTTGGCAACTTCTTATATCTTTCATGCACATGAATATGTTACCAGACAATCGTTTAGGATAAACTACTGTAAGAAAAGTAATTTCAGAACTAACATAACAAGTAGCAGTGGCAAGATGGGCAGGTTGGGTAATGGATAAAAACAGAGCTTGGTTAAAACAGGTCTTTTTCCGAATTCCGAATTACTCTAGGTGAGGTAGCAATTTGACCCATTCAATTATCAACAGGTCTGTTTGGTGTGTATAGCTTTAGTGTATTGTAATCTTTTATATTGTTTCAAAAGAGATTTAGATTACTATGTTAATGACATTGATTTGTAATCATAATTAGCACAAACCGAAGAGCTGGTCTGTAACAACCCTCAATCTCAAATTATGACTACTTACTTATATTTATCTAGGTTTCGATCCCTAGAGGTTCATTAAGAGAAATTGCCTCCTAGATATTCAAGCATAGTGATAATTGCCCCCTAGTGCAGTGAAATGCCTTAGAAATGCCCTAAATAATAACTATAATCATTCAATACGATCTCAAACTATAAATTAGTTCTAATCAAACTTGGTGAAATGTCAATGAACCAAAAATTTTATTTCAAGAAGTTGAGTTACATAAATAATTGTACAAGACTCACAAGTTGTGATAACAACCAAAAATCTCTATAAATGTCCAACAATCCAAACACAAAGCTAATTAAAGTACATTTGAACACAAAGATATAATGACCATCTTGAAAATAGATTTATAAACTATTATGTACATAATAGTAAGCCTGAATAATAATAAGTACATAAATATATTGCAACATTTGAATAAGTCTTCAAATTAAAAGATATGCATACAACTTAAACTTATTATAAATATAAACTCTTATAAAATCCACCAATCAACATACAACTAACCCACTTATTCTTACACTCACACACCCATAATACATACATATACTTATTTGCATGTCTTAACACTAGTTGGGAACTAACCCAACACCTCACCCCATGAGTTAACCAACCCATGTCTTCCCACCACACCTCTTAACCAATAAACTCACTCCATACCCTTAATTTTCTGCATAAGCCACAATTTTTATGCCCCAAGACCCTCCCTCCAACCAAAAAAATAGTTAGATGCTTTGTTTCTTACACTTCCAAGGTACATATACCTATACTTACACTCCAACTCACACTATATACTCCCTAAACACTCCAACACTTTCCAATACACTTAATCTCTTATTTCTCTCTCATTTTTCTCTCAAAAATCTGCACATTATCATCTTCCTCTCTTCATCATTTTCAGTTCAAAGAAAGCAAGAAAAATCAATCTATAGTTATAGTAATAATAAGGGTTTTTAAAGGATTAAACAAGGGTTGATTCAAAATACTTTTAAGGGTTATTTCAAGCTTGGAAATAAGGTTTATATGGAGCATAAAAGCCACGAAATTTTCTGCCCAAAACAGCCCCCATTTCGAGTTCATCAAGGGTATAAATCTTCATCTCTTAGTTTAATCTATCTTGTTTTTGTATATACTAAAAGATCTTTATCAAAGACCATGTTTTTCTTTGATTTTCTTCTTGAAAATACACTTGATGAAGGCAAGTTGATAGAATCTTCTTCCTCATGCTCATGCATGTTGAAATCTAGAAGAAAGATTCAAGGATTCAACTAGTTTATGACCCAAAAGTGTTGTTGTAGATTAAATAACTTTTAAAGTGATTTTTCCTTTGAAATATGGTCATATTTTTATATATCTTGATGAATATATTTCTGGAGTTTTTCAAAAAAAAAATATGTTTTTAAGTTGTTGAATTGAAGTTGGATAAAGATTTGTTGTTAAAATGATGAGATGATTACATGCATGCTTGGATTTGCACTAGTTTAAGTTGTTTTGATGATTTCATATATAGTTTGATGTTAAAATACATGTTAATAATCTGAGATTTATGAAGTTAGTACAAGAAATAAGGATTTTATAAGAATTCAAGACCAAACAATGCATAAAAGTCACTAACCGAAATCACAAGAACACAAATATAAATTCATCATCTTCATCACATGAATTGTCCATAAAATATGAAATAAAATCTGGAGAAAACTCTAATGAAAGATGAAGAGATGAATTAGGATGAACAAAATGTATTGGGTTTGCCAAAATAAGTATTGGGTGAAGCCATAAAGTAAAGGCATGCATTGGGCAAACAAAGTAAGCTGACAGAATCCATCTTCTGTCTTTGAACGGGAAAACTGGGCATGTGAGGGCATTTTCAAGAAAGACTATCAAAATAAAAGTTGTAGACAAATGAGTTAAGATAAACCTCCAACTGGAATTACTCAAAAATACTAAACCAAACGAAAGATATAATTTTTCTACTGAAACTGGTCAAACTGTAATTTTGTATGAATATTTTATAAACTTCAACAATTTTTATCTCCTAATCCATAAAGTTCCAGGAATTCATACTTGGTGGGAAGTAATTTCAATGTGTTGTAAACTTAAAATAAAATCATGGGATTTTTCTAACAATCAGAACATCAAGAACTTTTATAAAACTTCTGATGTCGCAAGCAGTGCCCATTCGGGACAGTTTGTGTTTGGATAATTTTTACGGACACCAAACATCATCTAAAAATTCACCAAAAATTCACAAAAATACTAGATACGTATAAGTCACTGTGTAAAAATCATAAAGGTCCAAATAATTCGGCTTGACCCCAAATTGGTAGCTAACATTTCATAAAAATCTGAATTAAAAACAGAAAATTTGAAAGGAAACTAACCATTTGTATAATGGGCTAAAAGATGCACTAGAGACCATAATGGGCTAACCCGGCCCAAATACCAAACCCATAGAACCATAAATCAGTAGGCCCACTTGGCCCAACAAACCATAAAATCCAATAACCAATATAACCCATTAAGCACATAACCCAAATAAGGTAAAGCCCAATAACTAATGTAAGCTCAAAACATTTAAAAGCCCATGACACCTAAGGCCCAATTGATAATGGCCCATAACACTTAAACGAATTTCATGAGATAAGTGTAATCAAAATAAAACAAAGATAATTAAGTGAAATTGACATAAGTAATTATGTTAACCAAGCTATATATTGATATCACAAATGTTAATTTACGCTAAAATCGGTTACACAACAAATGATGAATAAGGATAACATAACTTAATAAGATATTTCTACATGATGACCTAAGATGCCAAGTGAAACCACAAATGAAGCCAAGTTACCAAAAATCTAACAACTTATAACTACGCATGTCATTAAAGTAACCTTTTTCACCATCAATCGCTACAACCAAAACAATGCGAAGGTTGGCAATATACTTGGATTCCACAATTGATAGCAACATAATGAAAGTGGCATTTCTAAGTGATGGCTTAAGATAGGAACTTATGTATATTAGTCCCATCGTAGGGATAGTCTTGGCTTGAAATATGATGGAGGAACATAATGGATATATGGTCAAGGAAGCTATATATGGGAAGTACCCATTTTGGATAGATGAGTATACTATGCGGCATATCAAGGTGAGTCATAGCCCCCTTTCAAACTCTTTTATGTGTTTTACTTTCGGGGTGAAAAGCATGATAAATGAAACTACTTTCTATATATGCAATGTTTCTTGAAAGAGAGTTTGTTATATGAAATGATTCTTGATATATGAGTATGAAATGATAATAAAGGATTTATGTGATGAGCTTGAGTTCTGTCAAACCGCGGCGTTCGGTACACTACTATTTACTCCGAAAGTGGAGGCCTGTAGTTAGTTAGTTGCGCAACTAGGTTTCGTCCGCCCACCCAAAGCGTACCGTTGGAAGGTTGGTTGCCTTCGTGACAACCTCCACTTCTAGTCTGGCCCCCGGGTGTTCTAACTACCTTAAGATAATCGGGCGTCTCCATGGCACGACCCATTATCAATATTGTAATTATTATTACGGCACTTGATTGACAGCTTGTGCTATGAATTGAATTATTGGATTGTAATCGGACTTGAATAAAATGGTAGTAGTAGTGGCTCAAGCATTTACTCATCAAAATTATGTAAATTATGCCTTTGTGGCTAAATGAAATTTGATATTGAATTATGCCCTTGTGGCTAAGTGAAAGGGATATTAATATTGTTGATAATTGGAAATTGTTTGGACATACGGATTGGGTATCGTCCCTCATGTGATATCTTGAAAGACGTCGAAATTGGTGATATTGAAATAATTTTGGTAACCGAATGATTTTGGTGTGATATACGATTAATCAATTTATATACTTTTTCTCTCATGATGATTTGACAAATGAGAACCTGAAAGTTTACTATAGATTCTCCAAGTCTTGATATGACATTATGGTATTTGGAAACTTGATAACATGATATGAAAACCTTGTCGATCATATGTGATGGTCCACGAATGCACTTCTAATGTTTAATTTAGTATACAAGAAAGAAAGTAATCAAGAAGGTAAGTAAATAACAAGAACAATGTTCAGTTCAATTGTAATACATCAATGCAAGGATAATCATATGTATCATTGATTAAACGATGAATACATGGTTGATCTTACACTTGACTTACACGAATACAAAAGAACAAAGATAATTGCTAAGTTTAGACAGATAAGAAAAACTTAAGCAATTACAAGTGATATACACTTTTAGACGGCCAGACGCACTTGACACAATGTGGCTGTGTTGCTTTATATAGGGGAAGACTTGAATCAACACAGCCTGCTTTGATTGTGACTTGATGGTGGTTGTCGACTTCCAATTGGCTCATGGTACTTGAATCATGTGCCTATTGTCTTCTATACCAAAACGGGTAAGAGAGAGAGAGAACTCTTGTTTTGGTCCCAACCTGTACATTTACCATTCTAGGCAAATTACAGTTAGTTAACCACCATGTGACCTTTTTGTCTTTACGTAGTTTGAATATTTCCCGCCAAGACCACCTTAGGTCAGCATGCATCCCGCTGAAGACGTTTCTTCATCTGCTGACAAATTGTTAGGAGACTTGCTGACGACATGTGTCAATTTTCAAGTCTCCTTCAGCGAATCCCAGACTTAACAATATGGTTTGGATATTTCGAAATGTAATAGTAATCAGTTTTTCTAAGTATTAAAACGGTGATGTACAAGATTTATATAAAAACCTATGCACTCACCAACTACGTTTTCGTAGTTGACACTTTTTCTTCATGCTTTTCAGGAAATAAGCTTAAGCATTGAGGATTTATATGCTTCATGAATATTTGCATTGCCCTTTGGAGTCAAAGATCAAACCTTGTGATAGGCAATGGAATCCGCCTTGATCATTGTAGTATACTACTTCATGTGCTTGTTATTTGTTTCGTGAACTTAATATTCAAGTACGGTGGACGCATTTGTACTTGGAAATTGGTTCACATGCGTGTACATTTGTAAATTCTTTTATCAAATAAAACTATGGTGAATGTTATTTATAATCCTTTGTTTTGAATACTCGACTTTCTGTACATCTCATCATTCCGCCTTAGTGGGGTGTTACAGAAAATGGTATCAAGAGCCAAGGTTATAGAGAACATTGGGGTTCCTACGGGAATTTCAAAACTATAGCCACTTTTCAAAACGATTTTTATAGTCGAGTCGAGCATGAAGTTAAGTGGATTAGTTTGAGCTTTAAATGGTAGGACCCTAATTAAACATAGAGTCATGAATCTATGTTTAATTATGAGAGAACCATGTAAAACTCAAACGACCACTTGGACCTGTGTTCAAAAGGATTCCTTTTCAAAAAAAAAAAATAATAATAAATAAATAAAAGAGATCTTTATTAAATCCGTTTTTATGAGCGTACGTGTTGCATTTAGACATTCACCTAAGCACATATAAGGATTTGAGACTTGCTATAGTTAAGGATTATGCTAGCTTGGTAGGATTCCTCTCCTTGCACATTAGAAGTGAAACGAATCTAAGATTGAAATATATTATTTGTTGATACATGCTACTCTATGCTATAACGTGCAAACTTGGGCATGATTGATTTGATTGCAATATGAAAGTTATAAGGTACAATGTGAAAGTTGTAATGTGCAATGTGAAAGCTTGTATTGTCTATGTGAAAGTTTAAAGGTGCAATGTGAAAATTTTGTGAGAAATGCATGCGTAAAAGATTTATGAATTATGATGTCGAACTTTAAGTAGCATATGCACTATAAAATAATGTGATTATCATGAAGCATGAATTTACTTCGAATATGACTTGTTTAAGTTATCGGGTGACGAGACTGATTATTTAAGAATGAACTGAAAGGGGATATAGGTATGACAAGTAATATGAAATTCTATAGCCGATATGGATATAAGAGCTTTTACTCTCTAAGTTTGGACTATTTGAAATATGGATATAAGAGCCCTTACTCTCTAAGTTTGAGCTATTGAAATTAGCTTGTGAATATTGCGATGATTATGTAGTCATGCCTTACTATTGACATACTTATTGCACCCTAAGGTTGAGCTATATAAGGGCTAGTGCGTAGATGATGTAATGACTATATAGTTGTGCCTAATTATGAGATAGTTATGATGCTCTAAGATGTGACTATTGAGAACTAGTAATCGCTTGATATGACGATAATATAGTTAGTCCTTACTATCAAGATAGATATTGTATGTTGAGATTCGATCGCTTGAGAACTAGTGATTGCCCTGGGGAAATTCATTATAAACTAGAAATTTTCTAAGTATGAAAGTTGTCATTAAGTACCCCTCCGATATTCGTTCACTCATGCTTTTTGAAACTATTCAATATCCTTTTCTTATGACACCGCTATTCATTATTTACATACGACGACGCAATATCACCTATAAAGCATCCTCTCACGAGCGTTTGACGATATACTCTAAGGATTATAGTCCCAAGATATGACGCGACTTGAAGATATCTACACACAGCCTTTTTATGCGATCTGAGATGGCGCAAAACATACGGGGAATGTCAAACTAAGTCGGAGATTTACAAATGGTGAGCGGCACTAAGGCCTTATCACGATACAACGTCACCAGTCGAACACGTACCCATACATTCTAGATGACACACTGTGAGGAATGTAACCTCGAAATATGGTGCAATATTTCTATTTTAACACGTATACGCGAACATCTATCTATATTATTTAAGTCAGTGCGGCGTATATTGACGTCATTAAAAGTTGGAGTCCAATGGGCAACGTAACACATAGAAGTGATTTCTTTAACTCGCGCAAGGAGTCTGATTCGAGCCTTAATGAATCTTTTGTTTTATATTTCCTACTTGATTCATTCGAAACCAAATTCTATATCCTTGATATTCTTAATGATTCAATGTAATGATCACCACCGCTTCTCTTCAAAAGTTAGTAACCTAACAACGTACAACTCACTCACGCCACACTCGGCAATGACGAAATCAAGTAAGTAGTACTCCGCTCTCGCTGCGACATCAAGAGATGCGAATGACGTTTAGTCTTCAGTTGTCCAAAAGCGAAATGCTTGGGATAAATATATAGCATAGAAAATGCTATTGGATCATGTACATAACATAGGTTGTGGAAGATATGTTGTATGTCAATCAAAGTAGAAAGAAGCAAATTTTCACAAGCGACGTTAAGGCATTCCGTCTAACTCACCTAAAGATATTAATCTGGGTTGACGTCTTATTCTCGCTACGAACTCTTACTCCTCACTTCCACGTTGAAGCTAGCCAAGTGAATTTTGACAAACTCGAGGACCAAAAATGATGGAAGCATGGTCCTTCTTCTTTTCCAAAGATTTACGATTCCCTTAATCCACGGATGACTCGACACAACACATGAAGGTGGTGAGACCAAATAACTAACACCACCCACTCGCAACAACGTTAAGAGAAGGACTCACTCGATACAAGGAAGTTCAAGAAACTAGCGAGTCGGAGAATATAGTATAGGAGATACTATAAACTAGTATACCCAATGGAAGCGATGCCTTGGATATGGTCTACATGTGAGCGAGTGTAGAGGCAATTGAACCGAGGCCTCAAAGTGATGAAGGAATTAAAGGTCCTTTTATCCATGTAAAATGGAGCCTCGACGGAAATTAGAAGAAATTCCAAGGTTACCGTTGGAGCGAAGATGGAAAATTAAGGAGGATAAGAAGTAATATAAAACCTATGTGACCCCCGCGATTTGATAAAGGACTAGAATAGTTACAAGTAAGATTACGAAATCTAGCGAATTGAAAGTCGTCTAGAAGGATGAGAAAATTTAGCGAATTGAAGATTGACAAGATGTAATGGTGATTCAAGGAACCTAGCTAAGAAGGTGGCTAATGAGCTTGCTTAGAGGAGAAAACGAGATGATACGAAAAGCAAGAAATCCCTTACATTTTTCTAGGAGAAAAATGTTAAGGGGGTAATCGCAACAAGGAAGATATTCGAACAAGGAGAATGAAGCACAAGACTATACTTTATCGTTCAATAAGAGCTATTTACTACCATCATTGAAGCTGTGTGAAGTAGAAAGTAAAGTAAAGGAAGGCGATCTAACCCACACGATAAAGTGAAGGTATTGACGTTATCTATAAGGTGTAGTTCTGTCGGTGTTCATCTTTATGGCGCTCCATGCATTATACTTTAAATACCTATTGGAAAGCCTTCATTGAGAGACAAACTACTAGTAGAACATATCAACTAAGCTGAGGGGAAGCGGTATACGCCCAACACCCAATGGAGGCTAGTTTTGCTAAAGAAGGGGAGTATGGTCGATAAGTGGAGGAAACATGAGTGATGGATATTCCCTCAAGGTCAACGGTCGTTTGGAGGTAATCTAAAATAAGATGAACTTGGGCATGAAAAATTTTAGAACACATGGTGAACAGTCAAGAACCATCGACCCATGAAGTAGTGCGCCCAAGAGAAGTGAAAAGGAAAACGACATGAAATCGCTAAGTTAGTAGTCAGAGTAAATTAGGAATACAACGTTAGAAGTTAAGGCACATACCACCACAACGATTAAGGAAGTTGGTCGTTGAATTAACTTTTAAGAAACTACAAACTCCGGAAAGGGCTATTTACGAAACACTGGAACGAAAGCGTGATAATGATAACATACATTTGTGATGAGTTAGGATCCAAGGATCCCTATCACTATGATCTCGCAAGTACCCCTGAGATAAACTCCAAGGACTATCGACTGCGCGTGTGTCAACCATAGTAACAATTATCTAGTAAGAGATGGATCCAAGTGGCAAACGGTAAGGAGTATGGTTATCCATAAGAACACGAAGGAGAAATGGAGAAAACTAGATGGTTGAGAGAAAGACGAGGCATGAAGCTTCACCTAAATTATGTTACATCGCGATTCCTACAAGCATTAGGCTAGTGTACTTGAAAAGAAGCTTAGCTTAGAAAACTAAAGGTAGATATGAGGCTTTAGAGAGCAAGGTCATTGGAAGTTTTGTGTAGGCCTGAAGGGACCTAAGAAAAATTGTCCTTGAGAAGGGATCCATACTAATAAGGGTTTGAAGTGTTCGTCTTACCAAGATGGTGAGGATTTGATATGATTAGTTGTAAGCATAAGGATTATGTAAACTCTGCCGTGAGGATTGCATAGGAATAGAGTAGAAATGGAAGAGGTTATATGTGTAATGTTAAAAAGGAGTTTAGTCGGAAATATGTCATGGATGGTAGTCATTCTACAATAAAAGGGAAGAAGTAAAGGTACCATGAAACGATTTAAAAGCCAATATCGGCAAGAGCAAGAGAAATTATTAACTATGTGCCTTAGCGAATAACAGAAAAAGGTGACTTTGGGAAAATAAGGGCGAAAATTGAAAGAACAAAGGTGAGTATGAGGAACAAGATGGAACTATCATCATACATTACATGACCGATTTCTCTTGCACGCCATGAGGCAATAAAGTCGAACTAAAAACCCTAGAATGAGGTATTATGGAGATGTACCCTTGCAAATTTTAATACAACTCGGCATCCCGGATTAGCATCACCCTTGTTAAGGGGGTAATCCCTTAACAAGTGATTAGTCACAACCAAAGTCAATATTTTCTAGTAGCGGAAAGTGTGTCCAACATCAAACCAAAGAAAGATAAAAGTAGGCGAGGAGCCAGTGGAGGATTCTTTATTGGGACAAAGCAAACGATAAAGGAAAGTATACACTGTAACAATGGGAAATGAGTAGCCACCCACGATCGAAATTCCAACGTCTCTTATTATTTTTGTTATAACTCACGTAATGAACCGTCTGCTCATATTACACCTCCGTATTAATATTCTTGTCATAATCCCATTACTTAACATTGATCTAGGCGGAATGGACAATCTACAGTGATTTCTTACGATTAATCTAAAGTCGTCTCAGGAAACGAGCGAAAGTTATAACCCTTTCAAAGCTTTTAACCAGGTGATATTTAGGGCACCAACAGATAGATGCCCCCAGCTATGGAGGTTAAAAAGCCCGTAAGTAACCGAAAGGTCGTGATAAAACCTCTATGAACTCTCAAATTTGTACGACTCCGTGAAGCTACCCTTATTGCCAATCTATTCATTTTATAACCGTATGAACGAGCAAACTTCGAGGACGAAGTTGATGTTAAGGGGGTAATGATGTAACAACCCTCAATCTCAAATTATGACTACTTACTTATATTTATCTAGGTTTCGATCCCTAGAGGTTCATTAAGAGAAATTGCCTCCTAGATATTCAAGCATAGTGATAATTGCCCCCTAGTGCAGTGAAATGCCTTAGAAATGCCCTAAATAATAACTATAATCATTCAATACGATCTCAAACTATAAATTAGTTCTAATCAAACTTGGTGAAATGTCAATGAACCAAAAATTTTATTTCAAGAAGTTGAGTTACATAAATTGTTAGAGCACATAAAGTGCACAATCTGTTGTCCGATGCAATAATTCTAAAAGGCTAAGAATTATTAAGTTAATAAGGCCCAGTCCGTTTGTACAGCCTATAAATATAAGTCTTAGGTCACGAATTTAAGTTGATGATTTAGTTGCAACATAGAGTCATTCACTAGGTTCTCGAGGTAGAGATCTATACCTCGAGATACCGCCCAAACTATCACGATTCGTCTCAATGATTGTAATCCGTAATCATTGTAGATGTTTTTCATACGGATTCACCTTGTAATCATATGATTAATGATAGTATTTTCATGTTTATCTCCTGTTCTTATTATCTTCGTGTGTGTTTATCATGATAATCATTAATTAACCCTAAAGACGATCATAGATGGATTCCGCACATCTATGATTGTTAGATCTCGTGTTAATCGATCCGGGAACGTGCTGAAACACGTTTTCACATAAATAATTGTACAAGACTCACAAGTTGTGATAACAACCAAAAATCTCTATAAATGTCCAACAATCTCAAATTATGACTACTTACTTATATTTATCTAGGTTTCGATCCCTAGAGGTTCATTAAGAGAAATTGCCTCCTAGATATTCAAGCATAGTGATAATTGCCCCCTAGTGCAGTGAAATGCCTTAGAAATGCCCTAAATAATAACTATAATCATTCAATACGATCTCAAACTATAAATTAGTTCTAATCAAACTTGGTGAAATGTCAATGAACCAAAAATTTTATTTCAAGAAGTTGAGTTACATAAATAATTGTACAAGACTCACAAGTTGTGATAACAACCAAAAATCTCTATAAATGTCCAACAATCCAAACACAAAGCTAATTAAAGTACATTTGAACACAAAGATATAATGACCATCTTGAAAATAGATTTATAAACTATTATGTACATAATAGTAAGCCTGAATAATAATAAGTACATAAATATATTGCAACATTTGAATAAGTCTTCAAATTAAAAGATATGCATACAACTTAAACTTATTATAAATATAAACTCTTATAAAATCCACCAATCAACATACAACTAACCCACTTATTCTTACACTCACACCCATAATACATACATATACTTATTTGCATGTCTTAACACTAGTTGGGAACTAACCCAACACCTCACCCCATGAGTTAACCAACCCATGTCTTCCCACCACACCTCTTAACCAATAAACTCACTCCATACCCTTAATTTTCTGCATAAGCCACAATTTTTATGCCCCAAGACCCTCCCTCCAACCAAAAAAATAGTTAGATGCTTTGTTTCTTACACTTCCAAGGTACATATACCTATACTTACACTCCAACTCACACTATATACTCCCTAAACACTCCAACACTTTCCAATACACTTAATCTCTTATTTCTCTCTCATTTTTCTCTCAAAAATCTGCACATTATCATCTTCCTCTCTTCATCATTTTCAGTTCAAAGAAAGCAAGAAAAATCAATCTATAGTTATAGTAATAATAAGGGTTTTTAAAGGATTAAACAAGGGTTGATTCAAAATACTTTTAAGGGTTATTTCAAGCTTGGAAATAAGGTTTATATGGAGCATAAAAGCCACGAAATTTTCTGCCCAAAACAGCCCCCATTTCGAGTTCATCAAGGGTATAAATCTTCATCTCTTAGTTTAATCTATCTTGTTTTTGTATATACTAAAAGATCTTTATCAAAGACCATGTTTTTCTTTGATTTTCTTCTTGAAAATACACTTGATGAAGGCAAGTTGATAGAATCTTCTTCCTCATGCTCATGCATGTTGAAATCTAGAAGAAAGATTCAAGGATTCAACTAGTTTATGACCCAAAAGTGTTGTTGTAGATTAAATAACTTTTAAAGTGATTTTTCCTTTGAAATATGGTCATATTTTTATATATCTTGATGAATATATTTCTGGAGTTTTTCAAAAAAAAATATGTTTTTAAGTTGTTGAATTGAAGTTGGATAAAGATTTGTTGTTAAAATGATGAGATGATTACATGCATGCTTGGATTTGCACTAGTTTAAGTTGTTTTGATGATTTCATATATAGTTTGATGTTAAAATACATGTTAATAATCTGAGATTTATGAAGTTAGTACAAGAAATAAGGATTTTATAAGAATTCAAGACCAAACAATGCATAAAAGTCACTAACCGAAATCACAAGAACACAAATATAAATTCATCATCTTCATCACATGAATTGTCCATAAAATATGAAATAAAATCTGGAGAAAACTCTAATGAAAGATGAAGAGATGAATTAGGATGAACAAAATGTATTGGGTTTGCCAAAATAAGTATTGGGTGAAGCCATAAAGTAAAGGCATGCATTGGGCAAACAAAGTAAGCTGACAGAATCCATCTTCTGTCTTTGAACGGGAAAACTGGGCATGTGAGGGCATTTTCAAGAAAGACTATCAAAATAAAAGTTGTAGACAAATGAGTTAAGATAAACCTCCAACTGGAATTACTCAAAAATACTAAACCAAACGAAAGATATAATTTTTCTACTGAAACTGGTCAAACTGTAATTTTGTATGAATATTTTATAAACTTCAACAATTTTTATCTCCTAATCCATAAAGTTCCAGGAATTCATACTTGGTGGGAAGTAATTTCAATGTGTTGTAAACTTAAAATAAAATCATGGGATTTTTCTAACAATCAGAACATCAAGAACTTTTATAAAACTTCTGATGTCGCAAGCAGTGCCCATTCGGGACAGTTTGTGTTTGGATAATTTTTACGGACACCAAACATCATCTAAAAATTCACCAAAAATTCACAAAAATACTAGATACGTATAATTCACTGTGTAAAAATCATAAAGGTCCAAATAATTCGGCTTGACCCCAAATTGGTAGCTAACATTTCATAAAAAATCTGAATTAAAAACAGAAAATTTGAAAGGAAACTAACCATTTGTATAATGGGCTAAAAGATGCACTAGAGACCATAATGGGCTAACCCGGCCCAAATACCAAACCCATAGAACCATAAATCAGTAGGCCCACTTGGCCCAACAAACCATAAAATCCAATAACCAATATAACCCATTAAGCACATAACCCAAATAAGGTAAAGCCCAATAACTAATGTAAGCTCAAAACATTTAAAAGCCCATGACACCTAAGGCCCAATTGATAATGGCCCATAACACTTAAACGAATTTCATGAGATAAGTGTAATCAAAATAAAACAAAGATAATTAAGTGAAATTGACATAAGTAATTATGTTAACCAAGCTATATATTGATATCACAAATGTTAATTTACGCTAAAATCGGTTACACAACAAATGATGAATAAGGATAACATAACTTAATAAGATATTTCTACATGATGACCTAAGATGCCAAGTGAAACCACAAATGAAGCCAAGTTACCAAAAATCTAACAACTTATAACTACGCATGTCATTAAAGTAACCTTTTTCACCATCAATCGCTACAACCAAAACAATGCGAAGGTTGGCAATATACTTGGATTCCACAATTGATAGCAACATAATGAAAGTGGCATTTCTAAGTGATGGCTTAAGATAGGAACTTATGTATATTAGTCCCATCGTAGGGATAGTCTTGGCTTGAAATATGATGGAGGAACATAATGGATATATGGTCAAGGAAGCTATATATGGGAAGTACCCATTTTGGATAGATGAGTATACTATGCGGCATATCAAGGTGAGTCATAGCCCCCTTTCAAACTCTTTTATGTGTTTTACTTTCGGGGTGAAAAGCATGATAAATGAAACTACTTTCTATATATGCAATGTTTCTTGAAAGAGAGTTTGTTATATGAAATGATTCTTGATATATGAGTATGAAATGATAATAAAGGATTTATGTGATGAGCTTGAGTTCTGTCAAACCGCGGCGTTCGGTACACTACTATTTACTCCGAAAGTGGAGGCCTGTAGTTAGTTAGTTGCGCAACTAGGTTTCGTCCGCCCACCCAAAGCGTACCGTTGGAAGGTTGGTTGCCTTCGTGACAACCTCCACTTCTAGTCTGGCCCCCGGGTGTTCTAACTACCTTAAGATAATCGGGCGTCTCCATGGCACGACCCATTATCAATATTGTAATTATTATTACGGCACTTGATTGACAGCTTGTGCTATGAATTGAATTATTGGATTGTAATCGGACTTGAATAAAATGGTAGTAGTAGTGGCTCAAGCATTTACTCATCAAAATTATGTAAATTATGCCTTTGTGGCTAAATGAAATTTGATATTGAATTATGCCCTTGTGGCTAAGTGAAAGGGATATTAATATTGTTGATAATTGGAAATTGTTTGGACATACGGATTGGGTATCGTCCCTCATGTGATATCTTGAAAGACGTCGAAATTGGTGATATTGAAATAATTTTGGTAACCGAATGATTTTGGTGTGATATACGATTAATCAATTTATATACTTTTTCTCTCATGATGATTTGACAAATGAGAACCTGAAAGTTTACTATAGATTCTCCAAGTCTTGATATGACATTATGGTATTTGGAAACTTGATAACATGATATGAAAACCTTGTCGATCATATGTGATGGTCCACGAATGCACTTCTAATGTTTAATTTAGTATACAAGAAAGAAAGTAATCAAGAAGGTAAGTAAATAACAAGAACAATGTTCAGTTCAATTGTAATACATCAATGCAAGGATAATCATATGTATCATTGATTAAACGATGAATACATGGTTGATCTTACACTTGACTTACACGAATACAAAAGAACAAAGATAATTGCTAAGTTTAGACAGATAAGAAAAACTTAAGCAATTACAAGTGATATACACTTTTAGACGGCCAGACGCACTTGACACAATGTGGCTGTGTTGCTTTATATAGGGGAAGACTTGAATCAACACAGCCTGCTTTGATTGTGACTTGATGGTGGTTGTCGACTTCCAATTGGCTCATGGTACTTGAATCATGTGCCTATTGTCTTCTATACCAAAACGGGTAAGAGAGAGAGAGAACTCTTGTTTTGGTCCCAACCTGTACATTTACCATTCTAGGCAAATTACAGTTAGTTAACCACCATGTGACCTTTTTGTCTTTACGTAGTTTGAATATTTCCCGCCAAGACCACCTTAGGTCAGCATGCATCCCGCTGAAGACGTTTCTTCATCTGCTGACAAATTGTTAGGAGACTTGCTGACGACATGTGTCAATTTTCAAGTCTCCTTCAGCGAATCCCAGACTTAACAATATGGTTTGGATATTTCGAAATGTAATAGTAATCAGTTTTTCTAAGTATTAAAACGGTGATGTACAAGATTTATATAAAAACCTATGCACTCACCAACTACGTTTTCGTAGTTGACACTTTTTCTTCATGCTTTTCAGGAAATAAGCTTAAGCATTGAGGATTTATATGCTTCATGAATATTTGCATTGCCCTTTGGAGTCAAAGATCAAACCTTGTGATAGGCAATGGAATCCGCCTTGATCATTGTAGTATACTACTTCATGTGCTTGTTATTTGTTTCGTGAACTTAATATTCAAGTACGGTGGACGCATTTGTACTTGGAAATTGGTTCACATGCGTGTACATTTGTAAATTCTTTTATCAAATAAAACTATGGTGAATGTTATTTATAATCCTTTGTTTTGAATACTCGACTTTCTGTACATCTCATCATTCCGCCTTAGTTGGGGTGTTACAGAAAATGGTATCAAGAGCCAAGGTTATAGAGAACATTGGGGTTCCTACGGGAATTTCAAAACTATAGCCACTTTTCAAAACGATTTTATAGTCGAGTCGAGCATGAAGTTAAGTGGATTAGTTTGAGCTTTAAATGGTAGGACCCTAATTAAACATAGAGTCATGAATCTATGTTTAATTATGAGAGAACCATGTAAAACTCAAACGACCACTTGGACCTGTGTTCAAAAGGATTCCTTTTCAAAAAAAAAAAATAATAATAAATAAATAAAAGAGATCTTTATTAAATCCGTTTTTATGAGCGTACGTGTTGCATTTAGACATTCACCTAAGCACATATAAGGATTTGAGACTTGCTATAGTTAAGGATTATGCTAGCTTGGTAGGATTCCTCTCCTTGCACATTAGAAGTGAAACGAATCTAAGATTGAAATATATTATTTGTTGATACATGCTACTCTATGCTATAACGTGCAAACTTGGGCATGATTGATTTGATTGCAATATGAAAGTTATAAGGTACAATGTGAAAGTTGTAATGTGCAATGTGAAAGCTTGTATTGTCTATGTGAAAGTTTAAAGGTGCAATGTGAAAATTTTGTGAGAAATGCATGCGTAAAAGATTTATGAATTATGATGTCGAACTTTAAGTAGCATATGCACTATAAAATAATGTGATTATCATGAAGCATGAATTTACTTCGAATATGACTTGTTTAAGTTATCGGGTGACGAGACTGATTATTTAAGAATGAACTGAAAGGGGATATAGGTATGACAAGTAATATGAAATTCTATAGCCGATATGGATATAAGAGCTTTTACTCTCTAAGTTTGGACTATTTGAAATATGGATATAAGAGCCCTTACTCTCTAAGTTTGAGCTATTGAAATTAGCTTGTGAATATTGCGATGATTATGTAGTCATGCCTTACTATTGACATACTTATTGCACCCTAAGGTTGAGCTATATAAGGGCTAGTGCGTAGATGATGTAATGACTATATAGTTGTGCCTAATTATGAGATAGTTATGATGCTCTAAGATGTGACTATTGAGAACTAGTAATCGCTTGATATGACGATAATATAGTTAGTCCTTACTATCAAGATAGATATTGTATGTTGAGATTCGATCGCTTGAGAACTAGTGATTGCCCTGGGGAAATTCATTATAAACTAGAAATTTTCTAAGTATGAAAGTTGTCATTAAGTACCCCTCCGATATTCGTTCACTCATGCTTTTTGAAACTATTCAATATCCTTTTCTTATGACACCGCTATTCATTATTTACATACGACGACGCAATATCACCTATAAAGCATCCTCTCACGAGCGTTTGACGATATACTCTAAGGATTATAGTCCCAAGATATGACGCGACTTGAAGATATCTACACACAGCCTTTTTATGCGATCTGAGATGGCGCAAAACATACGGGGAATGTCAAACTAAGTCGGAGATTTACAAATGGTGAGCGGCACTAAGGCCTTATCACGATACAACGTCACCAGTCGAACACGTACCCATACATTCTAGATGACACACTGTGAGGAATGTAACCTCGAAATATGGTGCAATATTTCTATTTTAACACGTATACGCGAACATCTATCTATATTATTAAGTCAGTGCGGCGTATATTGACGTCATTAAAAGTTGGAGTCCAATGGGCAACGTAACACATAGAAGTGATTTCTTTAACTCGCGCAAGGAGTCTGATTCGAGCCTTAATGAATCTTTTGTTTTATATTTCCTACTTGATTCATTCGAAACCAAATTCTATATCCTTGATATTCTTAATGATTCAATGTAATGATCACCACCGCTTCTCTTCAAAAGTTAGTAACCTAACAACGTACAACTCACTCACGCCACACTCGGCAATGACGAAATCAAGTAAGTAGTACTCCGCTCTCGCTGCGACATCAAGAGATGCGAATGACGTTTAGTCTTCAGTTGTCCAAAAGCGAAATGCTTGGGATAAATATATAGCATAGAAAATGCTATTGGATCATACATATTTATCCTAATATAGTCACTTTAAATATATTTAATATGATCATTATTGGATATAACATGTGTAAGAGAGAACCTTAGTGCTTGAGAAACTTCTTTTTTCAGAATTTTGTCCAGTGGCAGACTCCGTTTCAGGACCCCTCTAATTTTATTCTAGTGTTCATCTATTCTAGAATGTGATAGAAACAAAAATTACCAATGCACTAAGAGTAGCAAAAATTTTTACCTAAATATTAAAAAGGTATGTGAATTTGATAAGAACAGAAGAGAAAGAGATAAGAACAGAAGAGAAAGAGCAGAATTTGATAAGAATAGAAGCAAAGAACAATAGAAGAGAAGTAGAATAGAACAACCAAGTCGGCTGTTCAAAATAGATGGATAGATAAACTAGGTTTGGAGCCCTATAAACTCCACAAGGTTCTCAAGAACAATTTACTGAATGCCTAAACACAATGGCTTAGAGCCTTATTTAAATGTAAACCCTAAACTTGGAGCATAAGTAAATAATACTTTACAGCCCTTAACTAATGGGCTGGACTTTTGGACTTAACACCAGCTTAATTATAAACATAAGATTCGTATCAATACTCCCCTCCCCAAAACACATCTTGCCCTCAAGGTGTGGCTTCAATCAATCTTAGAACCAGGATTCCAAGGTTTCGGTGGACCGTGACCGTCCATCTCATCCTCGTCTGACTCATCCTCTTCACCCGCGGCAATAAGCACTGTAAACTTCGGTGACTTGGCCCAAACTTACCATCACAATGAAAACATAATCCCTTGGCGCGTTTATCAGCTAACTCAACATCAGTAAGTCGTTTAAATGTAGGCTTGGCATCCCCGCCCTTAGTCGAATCCGCATTCGGTTTTACAGCCAACAACTCTACCTCTGAAACACATCCTGACCCGTTTCCCAAAACAGTTCCACCACCTAAACGGTCTTCATCAGACATGATTGCTAACTTCATAGCATGTGACAACCTACGGGGCTGAAACATACGCACAACTGTACGTAAATCCGACTTCAAACCTTGGACAAACGCCCCTAACAATGCCGGCTCTGCAATCCCATCTATTTGAGCAGCCAACTGTTCAAACTGGCCCACATAACCTGATAACCTCTAGCCGTCCCTGTTTGTTTAAGAGCAAAAAGTTGCTCATACAAATCACCAGCCCAAGAAGACTGAAAACGATCCAAAATACCCGCCTTTAACATATCCCAATGACTAATAGGATCACCTTTTTTCTCGCCAACGCAACCACGCCAATGCCGACCCCTCCAAACACAGTAACGCAGTATTGAAACGATCTTCCGGAGTAACAAAACCTTGAACATCAAAGAACCGCTCCATCTTATAAATCCATCCAAAGACATCCTCCCCATCAAAAAGTGGCATCTTCAACTTACGTAACCTATAATCTGAACCATTCCCAACCTTGTCAGAACGTTGCAACATAAACCCCGACTCCCCTCCTACCTTAAACCCTTTTGATTCGGTCGTTTTAGTGTCAAAAGATGAATCCCCACTTACATAAAAACCTCCTGTTAAAGCTGGTCGAAAGTAATCATATCCCGAAAACCCTCCCTTCAATCCATTATCACTCGTTTTTGATTCACCATTAAACAAGGAACCTCCTGAAACACGTCGTTCAGATTCCACAGCCGGTGGTGCGGACGGCATAGGACCTAAGATCGAAGAGGCCTGCGGCTGAGAAGATGGTGATGGTTTTAAAGGCGCCAAAGCAGCCAACTGTTGTTACATACCTGCCAGAATTAATTCCAGTTTTGAAAATCTAGCATCTGAACTTGACTCCAACTTAGCAAACCGTGCTTCCGTTTCCAGTTGACTTTGAGCTGTAGTCATCTGAAACTGAATGGAAGCAGCCATGAATTTTTGCAATTCTGTTTGTTCAGTTTCTGTCTCTTTTTGTGGATCCATTGAAAAAGAACATTTTTTTTCCCCTAGATAAACAGCACGCGATGAATAGTAACACAATGAACAGTATCTCAGAATCGAACAGCTCTGACACCAATTGATAAGAACAGAAGAGAAAGAGATAAGAACAGAAGAGAAAGAGCAGAATTTGATAAGAATAGATGAAAAGAACAATAGAAGAGAAGTAGAATAGAACAACCAAGTCGGCTGTTCAAAATAGATGGATAGATAAACTAGGCTTAGAGCCCTAGAAACTCCACAAGGTTCTCAAGAACAATTTACTGAATGCCTAAACACAATGGCCAAGAGCCTTATTTAAATGTAAACCCTAAACTTGGAGCATAAGTAAACAATAAAGACGACACTTTACAGCCCTTAACTAATGGGCTAGACTTTTGGACATAACATTAGCTTAATTAAAAACATAAGATTCGTATCAGAATTCCACTTGCATTTTTTTGTGTTTCTTCAATTCTTGTAACTTTTGACCTCATCTTTCTTGATTGATAATTTAATTCTCTCCTCAGCATTTGCAGCCATTATGTCTTTCTCACGACGCAGAGCTTGAATTTTATTTGTAAGAGCTACCACTTCTGTTGACTTATCCTGTATTTTAAGATCAAATCCATCTTCCAAAGGAAGCTTACTCGATCTTTCCACCTCACTACCCTACACTTGAATATATAAGATAAGATCATATTCCCATTAAGGCACAAACCATGAGAAGAGTACAATAGTAGATTGTATAAAGGTAGAACACTGACATGTCAGGCAGATTCAGTAAAGGGTCAAAAACAGATATGAGGTTAAATTGGAGATTACTAGTACAGTATGAGGTTAAATTGGAGAATTACTAGTACCGGTCAAAGCTAGACAAGCCAGGTTGGGTTTACCACTTATAACCCAAATTTGTCCGGAAAGTGATGGAATAAACTAAACAGGATATATAACTCAAAAAGAAGTAATTGCTAATAGCATTAAAATGGGGATATGTGGAAATGGGTCTAGTAACAACAAAACAGTAGGGCAGAGCAGCAATTAAGGATATATTTAGTTAGCTTCTTGCATTGGTATGCCGTTGTTCAGAACCAGATCCCAGCAGGTTTTTCTTACAATTTTTTAATTTCAAAATGAAACCCTTCAAATATATAGTTATTGAAGTAAAAAACTTCATGTTTGTGCTCTGTTTAAGTCACTTTAGGACTGAACCAATTCAGATCGATCTGTTATACTTAAAAAGAGATCGGTAAAGATCTGGTCCCATCCCAAAGACCACCCATATATAAAGATGTTAAATCAGAGTAAGTGGGAGTTACAAACCATCATTATCATCACCTAGATCTCTAAAACGCTTCTCTTGCTCCTCAAATGGAGTGCGTCTTTCATCTGTCTTGGTGACAAGCTGGTCTTTAAGCTTATGCGATTCCTTCCGTGTAGCTTCAGTCCGATGAATTTTTATATCCACATCTTGGACCTTTTTTCCAGATCTTGCATTTTACAGCAGAGCCTTTCTGATCTTTTTGATCTTGCATGAGACACTGTCGAAGCTGTATCAAACATATAATGAAGGTACAATCCAAATTTCAAATGCAGCATACCAGACACAATATAAGGTACACTTTAAGAAACTACTATGTCAGTGTTTGTGATTTTATAAAATCAAGCTGAACAATTAGTCCTAGTAGCGCACACAAGCTATACTGTTCTGTCTCCAAGGGTACAAAGGGCATCTAAGTAAAACATGTCATATACTCATGTCAATAAATTTACCTAATGCCTCCATAATATAGTAAGAATAATATCTTACAACTTCCTTTAAAAGAAACTACAAAAATGGAACTCTCACAAAAGATTTAAACAATAATAAAAAAAAAAAGTTAGGTCCAGTCATCAAAACCTGTTTCGAATTTGTTGCCGTCACGACCATGTTGCCATTAACTCTATTTTCTGGACCATCCAAGGGAGCACTGACAGTTTATATCCCCCATATGAATTAGCAAACACAGAGGCTTCACATACGATCTGTGCCATCTAGTTCATGATTTCCCATGGTACAGTTTGAAATAGCCCATATACCTTTATGATCATGTAATTGCAAGTAACAAACATTTAACACTGTGCAGAGTCCGTATTGTGGCCTAATTGACATGCCATACTAAGAAGATCGAAAACACTGCAGGTGTCTTACATAGTATCTTATTATTTATTTCCAGTCTATCTATTTCCAGTCTATCTTACAAATGTATTGAGCAAAACAAGCACTTACTTACCAATTCCATATCGAATAATCTATTTTTAATCTACCTATTAAAAACAGATCCCATGTTGATGTATATCCCACAAAAGCTAAACTTTCCTTATTACAAGTTTGACTTACTCATCTTTTAAGAGCAAATCTAGATGATATTGAGCTGCAAATCTCTACCCTGAATGTTGCAAGACATTTGACTCAATACATACGTACTTCGAGTATGGGATTTCAAAAGCAATTGAAAACTTTAGTAGCACGTGTAGCCCAAACCATAAAACTGTCGAAATCACATAAAGCAGAAGAATTCAAAAGCAAATGCAATACCAGCTACAAGAACAGCCTGCATACACATGATCAACCCTCAAGTACAAGCCTCAAAGTACAAGAGAATTTAAAACATGTGTCAGCTGTTTTGATAATGGTATACAAAAGCAATTGAAAACTTTGGTCGCACCGACCATGAAACTGTAGAAATCACATAAAGCAGAAGAATTCAAAAGCAAATGCAATGCCCGCTATAAGAACAATACACATGATCAAGCCTCACATACAAGCTCAAAGTACAAGAGAAATTAAAACATGTGTTCAGGTGTTTTGACAAGGGAATACAAAAGCAATCAAAAACTTAAGCAAAATACGTAACCCCATTATTGAAAACGTCAAAACACTTAAAGTAGAGGAAGTAAAAAAATGAAGAAATCATTGCTACAACCCTCAAGTACAAGCTTCAAAGTACAAGAGAAGCCAAAACATGTGATTAGGTGTATAGTATAGCTGATAATCCAAATGCAATTTAAAAATTTAGAAACATATGTAACCCCATTATTAAAAAAATCAAAAACACATAAAGTAGGGTAAGTCAAAAGCTAAAGCAATCCTCGCCACAACAACCTAGATACACACGATCAAACCCTCGAGTACAAGCCTCAAAGCACAAGAGAAGCAAAAACATGTGATTAGGTGTTATAGTAGTTTGGTAATACAAAAGCAATTGAAAATTTCAAAAAAATATGTAACCCCAATATTAAAAACATCAAAACCACAAAAGTAGGGAGTTCAAATGCTAAAGCAATCCCCGCTACACCAACAAACTAGATGCACACAATCATACCCTCAAGTACAAGCCTTAAAGTACAAGAGAAGTTAAGATGAGTGATAAGGTGTTATCATAGTTGGGAAATACAAAAGCAGTTAGAACTTATAACATATGTAACCCTGTATTCAAAAGCAAAAGCAATCCCCGTTACAAAAACCACCTAAATACACACGATCAAACCCTCAAGTACAAGCCTCAAAGTAGAAGAGCGTTTAAAACGAGTGTTTAGGTGTTCTTGTAGTTGGAGAATACAAAAGCAATTGAAAAAGTTATAACATATGTAACCCCATTAGGTAAAATCTCATCAAAAAAATATAAAAAATCGGAAATTATACAAAAAAAAATTTTACTTTGTACACACCATGAAATTACAGAAACCCCCAATATGAAGAACGTATGATGAATCTCAAAGTACTTGCTTCAAATTACAAGAAAACGACGAACGGAAAGAACACAAGACTTTATACCCAAAAGATATGATTGAACAGGGATCAGTGATGTTGTTAGGTGGATGTTTGCTACTAATATTATTATTATTATTATCATGTTGAAACCTAAATGGAATTATCAAAAAAAAAAAAAAGATATATAAATCCCTACAGGTAATAATACAAAAAGTAAAAAATATGTTATATAAATTGTAAAGAAACCCTAGGCGGATGATCAACAGGCATCTTAACAATGAATAAACAAATAAAGATTAACAAAAGTACAAGATATATTCATCACATATTTTAGAAATAAATAATATTTTGTGGGCACCTGATGATTCTCGACAGAATAAATTCTTCAGATATTATTTGCGATTTTCGGAACAGGGGCGAGCGGTGTATGATTTTAATGATGAAAACAAATATAATGAGGGGGTGCGTGTAATATATTAGCCGTTGGATTACGCGGGATGTTATGGCGGTGGCGGGGGATTACGCGTTCTTTAGCTTTTTATTTTTTGAAATTAGGGCTTTGAATTTCAAATTAGGTTTTTAATCAAGAAAAATATTATTTTTACTTCTTTCTACTTCTTTTTTAGGTGAAATTCGCTTGAAACTTCGTGTCGCAATTCGATAGCGAGAGGTCTAGCATACGTTGCTTTAACCATTACTATTTTTTTTATATTATTTTTACTTATCTACTACCATTTACACTTTAGGGTTTCTCAATCATTTTATACATTTGTTTAATAACCATTACTAATTTTTTTTTCTCTTTTATATTCAAATTTGTTAAGTAAATTTTGTTCCTTTTTGCGTCGTTGGATTAATCATTTCAATTCCGAAGTCTAGCGTCTTCTGTAAGACTGTATCACCTTTCATTCCTTTATTGTATATCGTGTTTATAAATTTATAATATAACAATTCATAAAAGTCTTTTTGTGTCTACGTTTATTGTAGCTAAGAAAATTAGTTTTTTAATATTTTGTGTTTATGTTTACAGTAGCTTAAAAAAAAATTAGTTTTTCATTTTTAATAGATTGAGATAAACATTAAACAATCATTAAAATTTGAGATTACATTACAATAAAATACTTTGCTAATAATAATAACTAGAGAGATTAGAACCCCGCTTGGGGTCCTAATGCTATGGATTTGTTTTTGTCAACCAATGGGTTTGTTTCTCTTTTTGTCTTCTTTATTTTTACCGGTAGATAGTCACAGGCTTATATTTATCTATGGACATTTTTATATATGGAAGGTTATCATTTTCTTTTTTCTTTTGATTTTCTTAGCATGCATGTCACACCACTTATACTATTATTTTTTATTTTACATATTTTTTTTATAAATTATTCATCAATCAATCATCAATAGATAAATTGATATTTAAAGGAACTTTAAACTTTATGATTTTAGGTTTAAATCTTAAAAAAAAATGTTTTTAAAAATAATTTACAAACTTTTTTCTCAAAATAAGTTTTATATGTAATTAAAATTGAGTATAATACAAATAGGTGTAAGCCTCGCTAACACCCAGTGCTGACCATACTGGGAGATTCATCAGCCTTATTCTTTAGTCTAGGATTCTAAAAGAAGAAATCTGGACGAGAACAAAAAGAGGTTGTCGTCCGGTGACGGTTGTAAATTCCGACCATTTTCTTTTTTTCTTTTGATTTCTTAGTATGCATGTCACACCACTTATACTCTTATTTTTTCTATTTTTATATAATTTTTTAGAAATTATTCATTGGCCAATCATCAACTAGATAAATTGATATATAGAGGAACTTTAAAGTTTTAGGTTTAAATCAAAAGAAAAATGTTAAAAAAAAATTTTTTTTTCTTAAAATAAGTTTATTATGTAATTAAAACTAATGAGTATATGTATACTTTTAATCCCGACCAATGGCCGGGTATATTTTACTAGTTAAAATTAACATGGATGACTTTTAAATGTAATAGGGTTTCATTCATATTTATTTATTGGTAAATTTTTTTGGATACAAATTTATAAATCCTTGATGGGTTTATTACATGTTTTGAAAATTCCTGATAAAATTTTCAAATTTATTATCTTTTTGTATTTTTTTTTTAAAATTCATTAGAACAATCTTTGTATTTGCTAAAATACTTTTGTTGTTAAGCTACACACAATAGAAAACGAGTAAAGTTTATTGCATTATCATTCGCTAAACCCTAGATAGCATTTTCATTTTTCTTCTTCAACAGTATTTATTGGAGAACTTCCAAAAGTTATTTTTCTTCTTCAACAGTATTTATTGGAGAACTTCCAAAAGTTCGCTCACATGGTGGTCATTTGTTTTTCTCAAATCTGCTTGAATGTTATTTTCCACCCCATCCAATGGCATATGAATCGTCTTCACTCATGTGGAAGCCATTTGGAATTGCAAGATAGTGGTTTAAAGAGATTGAGATAGAAGTTTAAAGTTTAGTTAATAAAAATTTTAAAAAAAATAAAAAGAAAGGAAAGTGGGGAGAGGTGGTGGGACATTCGGTGCAAGTGGGAAGAATTGGTAAGGTACTCCCCACCTTGAGTGCTTTGAAGTTCAAATCGGATAACTACTCTATTAGTACAGATTGATCACCGACTACAAACCAGGTCAAATTCAGAGATCAAATATTGCCTAAAGTCAATGAAGTACACCTTTTCTTTAGCCCCAAAACACTATTGCCAAGTAATAAAAATAATAATAAAAGAAACTTCTTTCTTTCTACAACATTTTGGAAACTTTGTCTATTACATGCCATAAGTAACCCTGTTTAGTTCTCTATGTATGTTACTTTGTGTCCGTTTCAAAACCTCATTTGTTTACAACCAAATTTCATAAAACAAACCACTAGGGTGGTTGATATTTGGATACGTGTCTCCAAAAGGATGAAATTTCATTCAGGTCATGTATTTAATCCTTGGTTTCTTAAAAGAAAAAGATCCTAGTAACAAATTGGCCACCAAGGTTCACCTGCTTTGACTCCAGGCTCACAAAGCGAGTCGGTTCTTGGGATTAGCCTGCTTGCAAAGCAAGTAGGACACCCAATGTTAATAAAAACTAGATTGAATAAAACAAAAAGTTCTTTTCATTGTTAGAATTGAGTTATAAAACTCACCTTCTTGTTATATTATTAAGATCGATTAAGATTATGATCGTAAGTTTTTTTTTTCTTTGAAGGGTATAATCCTACGATGTATCCATACATTTTAATAGAGTGAAGATTTATATGTAATGACATACTAAAAGTGACCCTAAATCTAAGTACTCGATAAGAAATATTCCTTGAATTTGTAAGAACATGTATGAATTTTGGGTTCTATAACACTTTTGATCACTTTCCTTCAAACTTCTCAACTGAATATGAGATGATTCATCTAATCCCACCCTATATTATATGTTGTACTTCATTTTTGGTGTTTAAGAACACAGAAAGCTATCATGTTATCCTATTTATCGCTCTGTTTCTTGTCTCACCATCAACATTTCGATCAGTTGCCTTCCTTCTTTTTGTTTAATAACTACTTGAGCCACTTCTTTTAAAAGATGTTGACAATGTCAGTTTCTCACAGTATATATTTGGATAAGCGAGCTGCGGCACTGTCAAATTAACTCAACTACCAGATAACCAGAATGATTGTCTACTAATCTCATGAGCATAAATCAATGTTGCTGATCAATCCTCCTTGTAACTAAATTTCTTTCATCAAATTGGTTTATGCCTGATTTCGTTACTTAACTTTTAATTTGCTTACTCCTTGTATATTTGCATGCATATTGATGCTTTCAATGTTTGTGTTCCTTTTTTTTTCTCTGTAATTCTCAATTGATAAAATCCTCAACATCATCAGTGTTTTTAATAAAATGCCACTAGAATTGACACCACATATGTAATAGCCATAAAATTTAGAAACTAGTTACACTTTTATATTTTGGTAATCAGTTGTCCAGTTTGAACACTATTTGGCGTTAGTCGATCGTCAAAATCATCTGAAGAGTGACCTTCCTTGGTCATATAGAAAATAGTCAAGGAGTCAGGATTGAATGAGCTTGTATTCCAAAATTCTTTAATCTTTGATGTTTATGTCAAAGAATTTTGATTGGAGAGTCAGTTTTATTAAATTTCTTTTGTACTTAAGTTGCTTTCAAAAGATTCTTATATCTCTAAATTACAACTCTCTAATAAAACTATGTTTTTAAAGCCTTCAAATAGTAAAAATCGCTTTCAAAAGGGTAAAGAATAGAGATGCATTCCAATTCGGATGAACTTTGACTTTTTTCAAGTCAAATATATTATTTGTCTGATGCAAATTTACATGAGCAGAATACAACTGGCTTAGAAAAAGCCTTATTTTATTGACACATGACACGTTGTGGATAAACTATGTTTAACAAGTTGGTTAAAATTAGAAGCAAATGAATGTAATGGCTAGAATCTTCTTGGGGAGTATGACTCTAGTTGACAACCTTCTCAAAAAAATGGAAAGTATGATACCTTGTCCCTTGACTATATCAGATCCCCATCATGACCTCTCCGTAAGGTTTTGATAGGGGTGAATTACGTTGGCTTAATACTTATATGATTTGGGTATCCCTATGAGCCGAACTCATCACGTCTCTCAATTTCCAATGTGGACTCAGGCTACAATGATAACACGTAACTCCATGTATTGATGGATTGATACAAACCTTCTACTTGTATCAAGAGTTCTTGTAGAAATATGATAGAAACTTCTTTCTTTACACACAATGCAATGTGAAATGCTCCGTATGATAATTAATTACCTATTGCACCCCATAGGATGACTGTATGAACATCCTTTAAACAGTTACATATTTGCTACACTACTTGCAGTGATTTGGTGCATTAGTGGATAAGAGATTATATTAATTAGAGATTAACATTGTTTAATCATTGCTTAACAAGAATGAGGTGAAAAGGTATACTACCTTTTCAAAAAACATATAGCCAAGTTGGAGCTTTGCGAGCCAATTCTGTAGTAGTTGATCAAGTCCTTATAAAATCCCAACTATCACCCTTTGTAAATTCATACTCACTGAATTACAGCTAATACCTAAAATCGTTTATTCATACAAACTCACATAGCAAACATGTATTCACGAATACTGCTAGCAGTATTAGTAATAGTAGTAGTAGTAGCAACCGCATTTTTGTGGCCAGTAAGTTCTCAACAGACAGATTGTGAAAGATCATGTGGTCATATTGATATTCCATTCCCTTTTGGTTTAGAAAAATGGTGCTACCACAGTAAAAATCAACTTGTTACTTGTAATCGATCATCTACTGGCGATCCCATACTTTTCCTTAATGATAGCCCCATTGTTATTAAAAGAATGTTGCCTGCCGACAGCCCATGATTGCAATGACAACAGCCCTGATCAAAATATACGCAACAAGGCATGGCTGAGTTTGAAGAATTTCTGGATCTCAGACAACAGCTTTGTTGCCATTGGGTGTGAGACCGACGCGTACGTGATAGGAAGGAAAAAAAAGGACCAGGTCATTACTGGATGTGTCACTACATGTGATGACAACAGTACGTAATGGTAACACAAATGGATCTTGCTCTGGAAATGGGTGTTGTGAAATGACGTTTCAAAAAGGGTTGGGCTATTCACAAGTGAGAGTAAGTAGAAACAATACAATGCCATTGAAATCTTGTAGCCATGCTTTTGTCGTTGAAAAAGGGGGGTACAACTTTTTATCCACTGATCTTGCTGATTTTGGAAAAGAGGAGATGCCGATGTTACTTGTCTGGGCAATTGGAGACAAGACTTGTAAAGAGGTTGATAAGGGAGCCGATGATTTCTTATGCAAAGGAGATCATCAAAAATGCATTGAAGATTATGATGGTCCTGGGTATCGTTGTCATTGTAGGGAGGGTTATGCTGGCAACCCATATATTAAAGATAGCTTCACAAGTATAAGTGTAAATTCCACACATATAGCTTCATTTATATATATATATGGGATAAGTGTCTGGGAATGTAATGAACTATGCACGAATGTTTATGTTATGTAATGAACTACTTGGATGTTTATTGTATGTAATGAACTTTCAAATTCAGGTTATTGGATGTATCTGACTAATAAAAACTTACAAGTGGCAGCTTATATGGTTGCCACATATACCTGGTTGCATTCAATAAATAGGATTTAAAAGTTCATTACATATAATAAACAGCTAAGTAGTTCATTACATAACATAAACATTTTTTCATAGTTCATTACATTCCCAGGTACTTATCCCTACATATATATCCCCCACATAATGCAACAAAGTTAAACATTAAAGTAGTATAAAAAACAATCATTTTTTCATAACGGAAAATCATTGTGTGTCATGAATATCTTAGTGCATTATACGTGTGATCAATCGCCATTCATTAGTTTTATCACGATCCAATGGGCCAAGTATATATATATATATGTATGTATTTATATGTGTGCGCGGGCGTGCACTTTTTTCACTCTGTTTCAGTCCATTCTGCACAAGACTTTGTCGATAACAACACCATTTGATCGCCATTTGCTATTCAACAAATATTGGTGAGTGTAAAGTCGGAACTCATAATTGCACAGAGAAACAGAAATCATTGATAAGGAAGGAGTCTATACTTGCGTTGGAAATGAATTACGCATTGTACAGATTCCCATAGGTAAGTAAAGTCACTGATGGTTAAGCTATATGTTTGGTGTGATACTATAAAAAGTCAAATTATTATTGGTGTACTCGGTATTCAAGTCAAATGTTCTTTGCAGGTACCTCCCTCCCTCAGTTGCTGGCTTATTTCTGCTTTTACTCTTTACCTGGATATACTTAGGACTCAAAAGGCCTAAGAATTTGATTCTTAGAGAAAAGTTCTTCAAGCAAAATGGTGGAATAATGTTGCAAAAAATTTATGGGGATGGGGTTCCCAAATACAAGCTAAACTCTTCACGGTAGAGAAGCTTGAGAAGGCAACCAACAACTATGACCAGAGCAGGATTATTGGAAAGGGTGGCTTTGGCACAATATTTAAAGGAGTTCTACCTGATGACATAATAGTTGCCATAAAAAAGTCAAAGATAGTAGATCAAACCGAAACCCAAGTCTGAGCAATTTATCAATAAAGTGCTTATCCTTTCTCAAGTTAATCATAGAAATGTGGTCAAGCTGATTGGTTGCTCCCTGGAAACAGAAGATCCTTCATTAGTTTATGAATTTATCCCAAATGGCACCCTTTATGATCACATCCACAATAAATGCAACTCAAAGGCGATTACTTGGGACATTCGACTAAGAATTGCAATGGAGATAGCAATAGCACTTTCGTATTTACACTCTGCAACATTTGTCCCAATCGTTCATCGAGAGGTGAAGCCAATGAATATACTTATTGATAGCAGCCATGTAGCAAAAGTAGCTGATTTTGGAGCGCCACGTCTAATTCCTATGGACAAGTACGAGTTCGCAACAATGATGCAAGGAACACTAGGCTACTTGGATCCTGAATACTTGTTGACAAGTCAACTAATTGAAAAGAGCGATGTCTATAGTTTCGGGGTAGTCCTAGTGGAAATTTTAACAGCAAAGAAGATTCTTAACTTCGATAGCCCAGAGAACGTAAGGAATATAACCTTACTTTTTCTAGCTTGTTTAGAAGATGAGACTCTATTACAAGTTTTAGATGAAAACTTGCGACTAAAAAAAGTTCCTCATGATATCATCCTAGTTTCAAGGCTTGCAAAAAGATGCTTACACATTCAAGGAGACGAAAGGCCTACCATGAAGCAAGTAGCATTAGAGTTGGAAGGAATATCAGCATCAATGATTGACAAGCATCCATGGGTGATAAGTACTTCGAATGAAGAAGCAGTTGAATAGAGTTATCGACACAAATCATCCCTGTGGGTTACCCAAATAATCAAGTTTTATCCCTGAAGATCCGAAACCTCAAGGTCAATCCTTTATGGAAGGATAAGGTTCCTATTTGGTCCTTTGACTTGTTGACCGTTATCTTTCCTCCGTTAACACCCCACGTGCCTCTCACGTGAGGGATATTCCAGTCTTTTTCTTAAATAAAGGACCGTTGGTGAAATTTTTTTACTCTAATAAAAAACCTTGATTAAATTATCTCAGTTTTATTTTCAATCTAAAACCTTAAAGCAAAGAGATATCTACAATAAAAAATAAAAAATAAATTTCTCCTCCTCAAATTAAAATAAAAAACCAACCTACCTAATCCCCATTTCTATATTCAATCCATCCATTCTTCGTATATACAGATATACTTATGTATGTATGGACTTCATCAATCCATTGATATCTATATCTCCATAACATACCCAATCTAAATATACATACACAACCCCAATCAGATATATATATATATATATATATATATATATATATATATATATATATATGAGGTTAGGGTTTATGTGGTTGTTAAACACCAAAGCTTGGGTATAAAACCCCTCACATCTTGTTTTTTTTTAATCCATAAAAAGCATGGGGACCAAGCATTTATAGATAAAAAAGCATTTCAGACGTTTTTGTTGGAATCCAAAATTTGTTTGGGTATGTATAAATATAAATATAGATATAGATACATATCTATACATAGATATGTAGATTTGTATATGTAAAATGTATATATAGATATAGATAAAGATGGTGACGATGATGATAGATCAAGTTGCTTATTGTATGTATAAATTCATGATGTTGTTCCCTAGTCTTTATTGGTGACAGATTTGCCATTCGTTGTTTCCATTTATTGAACAACAAGGGTTGCGAGATTGTGTACACATCTGTGAAAGGAAGAGAAATAAAGAGTTAATTGGTGATGCTGATGGTAAATGTTAATGATAATGATAGATCCAAATATTTGTATGTATAGTTTCAGATTATTAGGTTTGTAAGAAAAGAAGGATAACGAAGAAGAAAAGATTGCCAACAGGGGGAAGGAAAAAGACTGGAATACTCTTCACGTAAGAGGCACGTGGGGGTGTTAACGGAGGAAAGATAACGGTCAACAAGTCAATGGACCAATTAAGAACCTTATCCTCCTATAAAGGATTAACTTTGAGGTTTCGAATCTTCAGGGATGAAACTTGATTATTTGGGTAAACCACAGGGACGATTTTTGTCGAACTCCAGCTGAATATTTTCTTAACGGACCAAGAGAGAAAACTCTGAAGATGCCGCTAACACCGATACAAACACAACAACTTATTATAGCATGATAGAGGTTAATGCTGATGCTTGGTGTAAGTAAGTAGGGACTTGGATCTTTGGTTAAACTGTTGTAATTAAGAGTGACCATCCAGAGCCAGGGTACAACCATCAATAATTCTATGAAATTACCAGGTTTTGATTTATTTAACTTGTACTTTTTTTACAATTAGCTGGAGTCTATTATAGTGCTTTAAGATTGTAAACATACATAGCTAGCAATTGTTATATTCAAATCCTTTAATTTGTCGTGAATATTCATGTTACTAATTAAAGAAAATAATAGCGTGCTTTGCTATGTTTTTGTTATCTTGAGCTTATACGTCTTACATAATCACAAACAGTCGACAATCACTAACAATTACTTTTCAAGTCAATGTAGTATAAATCATAAGTTCACTAATTACTTCTCTGGGTTGGATAGACTTGTAGTATGTAACATGGCTTTTTTATTACAGGTGATTTTCCAATGGAAACATATATTTGTTGTCTAAATTAGATCCCTGACGTTGTTGAAAAGTCAACGACCCACAGTCAATAAAAGGGGAAATGTAAGATGAAATGGAATGGAAGGTAGGTCAAAATCTAACCAATACACAAGTATATGACAAGTGTGACTCGAGTGTCGACAAGGAAGCGTTGAATTGAAAAACCTTAAGCAAACTACTTAAATTTTGAAAGTGAGATTTGTTCATTAAAAGAAAGTTTTGAAAGGTTGATTTTAACAACGAATTAACAATGCAAATGACAACTAAATAAACAAATAGACAAATAAAGCAAATAAAATGATCAAATATCTAAAATATGTTTACTTAGGCATGTTTCCTCCTTTACGTAATGGTCAAGGTTAATTCGACTAAACAATGTAAACCGGGTTGACAAACACTTGTTTACGAGACTTGACCTTTGTTTGAGAAACAACGTGACACATAAATCTAAAACAATTGCCTAAACGGTCATCTACGACTAAAGACTCAAAAGTTGAAATCACTAGAAACAATGGAAATAAGTATTGCGGTCAAAAGTATTCCTCATTCCCACTGTTTGACATGAAACGATTCAAGAGGCTTGGATCAAAATACAAGTTAATTATAAAACATTTAGACGGTCATCTTTTAATGCAATTACAACTCATTAATTTTACAAATCATATTTAGCTAATCAATTTCAAATGCAACATAGTCATAAATGTCATGACGAATAATCACCAACATATACAAGTTCATCCAATCGTTCAATTGCAATGCACTCATACATATCATGTTATCCAAATTTATTAATAACGCTAAATTTTGACCTTAAAAAGTCAAAACCCACAAATAAATGCTTATCAACCAACTAATCAACCATAGCTAATCAACCATTAACAAAAGGAGAAAACATTATTGCCTAAGTAAACATACCAAATCAACTACTCAAAATCCATAGCATAAACACAAATCATCACACATAGACATATAATAATCATGTTTATAAATATGAAAATAAAGTAGAGATTTACAACCTAAATAATGAAAACAATGAATGGATGGTGATGAGTAGTCCTTCAATCTTTAACTTCTTCGATATCTTCAATTTTAAGCCAAGATGGTCATCTTTAATTTTTTGGAAGAAAATAATAAATGGGTTTTTGATTTAAGGGTACGTTTGGTAGGTAGAAATTATGAGAAATGAAATGAAACAGAGAAATGAAATGCAAAGAAATGAAATGGCTGAGAATTTATATAATATCCTTTGTTTGGTAAGAAATTAAAAAATTTAAATTATGTTGAATAAATAGTTACGAGTATTTACCAACAATTGTTTTCTATGTATCTATCTAGGGATGAGCACGGGTCCAGAACCAGCCCGGCCCGACCCGCCAATAACCGTGAACCGAAAGTGCCTAAAAATTGGAACCGAAAACCGGCCCGTTGACCCCCCAGGCGGGTCGGGCTCAGGTTTTTTACTTTTGACCCAACAATGTTGTTAAAAAACCTGTTGGGCTCCATTTACCTGTTGGGCTTCATTCACCTATTGGGCTACAGTCATTTGTTGAGTATAAATGCCTACCTGTTGGGCCATATTCTTTCAAATATAGACTAAAAATCATTATATCAAGAAGGCTGCATATATTGTAACATTACAGAAACAAATGCACGTCCAAAAGTCACAGAATAATACATTACAATATTACACGTAATGAGCTCATGCTCATCAGTCAGCAATGTCCAAAATGCACATCCAAACTTCCAGAAGTCACAACATCACAGAAAGCCTAGAAACTAAAGTTTAGCACTACATAAGTTGCCAATAAACATACATATTACATGCACTACATTAGCAAACTACATTGTATTAGTGCAACAATGTAGTGCAACAAAAATATTTCCAAAATATGTTCTTCAATCAAATTGTTATGGTGATATGGTCATCCTCCTAGCTTTTTCTTACATCTCTACAAACATACAAACAAATATATAAAACAAACATACATGTAAATTCAAATTGGATTTATGATTTAAATTACCTCTAATCACATCTTCATCCTTTTGCAAATCGACGATTTCATCATCCATGTTAACCACAACCTTGTTTTTAACACAATTTTGGGTGCATATCAAAGCTTCCATCAAAGAAGTGGACAGCCTAGTCCTATATGGATCCAAGATACGACCACTAGTACTAAATGCGGATTCGGAGGCCACGGTAGACACTTGTAGTGCTAAAATATCTACAATGTACATAGAAATTATAAACTAACAAAGTATACAATTATCATATTAAAAATTAAATAGAATTACCTTTCACCATCTTTGCTAAAGTGGGAAATCTTGGAGCATTAAGTTTCCACCAAAGTAGTATATCAAACCTGGGATGAAGTTCTTCACGTGGCTCGTTTAGATACTTCTCTAACTCGGTTGCAACTTTATATTACCCACCCTCTCTACCAAATAAGAAAGCATTCACAACTTTGCTTTGACTTGGTGCAACTTCATTTACCGGCTTCTTTGATGGAATTCTTGACCTTTCACCCTCTCTTGCTTTGTATTGAGCAAACAAGACCCCAAATGCCTTCTCGATGACACCTTTCTTATCGTCAACCATACAATCAAACTCAGCGTTCATAATTTCAGGTTTCCGATCATAAGACATCAAAATTTCAATCCCATTTCTAACGCTTTGCATATTCGTACAAGTATCTAAAATCAATGCAAAGTAAGTATACATGTTGAGATTCATGAAATCTCCCCAATACTTCTTAAACTTGTCCCTCATTTTACCAACCATGACACAAAACTTCACATCGTTTTCCCATTCCCGAAGATGAGAATCAACATCAATAACTTCCATAAAAAAAAACGGTGGGCAACCGGATAGGATGTCCCCGACACCAATTCCGTTGATTCTTTGAACTTCTCAAAGAACTTAACGAATATATCAATGACCAACCAATCTCAACCCTTAACCACATATTCCAAGTCACTTTCAAAACATGAATTTTTACGCTCATATATAGGAAATGCATTTTTCAACTGCCATGCCGTTTTCAACATATCTAAAGTGGAGTTCCATCTAGTTGGGCAATCTACACATAAGAGCCTCTTAGACTCACATTTTGCCACAATGATACATTCCTTAAAACTATGGATTCTTTGTGTGGAATTCTTGACATATCTAACGGCCGAAGGGACACCATCAATAGTTTTATGATGAAGAATCAATCCATCTTTCACAATCAAATTAAGTTTATGTGCCATACACCTAACTTGAAAGTGTTTCCCCTTGTCATACATTTCCGGCAACCTATCTTGCAAGTACTTAATGGCCCTATCATTAGTGGTGGCATTATCGACACTTATGGTCATCACATTTTTTAGTTTCCATTCACTAATGCAATCTAAGATCTCCCGCCCCATCTCATCACCTTTATGACTATGAACGACCCTAAAGTTAATGATTTTCTTATGTAGCACCCAATCGTCATCAACAAAGTGTGCGGTCAAGGCCATGTAATTCTTTCTTTGATTGGATAAAGTCCAAGTGTCGGTTGTCAAGTGAACACCTTGGTTAGTCTTGCTTAAAAAGTAAAATAATTTCTTTTTTTCTTCAAGAAAATATTATGTCACTCCATTTGAAGAGGTCCAACGAGAAGACAATTTGTAAACAGGGGACAATGACTCAACGAGCTCTATTATAGCCGGTTGTCTAATTAAAGAAAAAGGTAATTCGGTTAACACAAATAAGTTTAACACCGCCCTCAAAATTCTATCTTTCTTATACTCCCATTTTTTGACACTAGCACCTTCCCCGTCCCTCATTTTAGAAAAACAAATGTTACTTTGATTACTTGAAATAACATTATTCGGGTTTAAAGTACACTTTTTCATATGACGGTTTAAATTAGACGTACCATTTGTAGACCATTGAGCTCTATATGATGCTTGACAATAGATGCAACGACCTTTAAATAAACCGTCCTCAACATCGGTATACGGTTCAAAATGATCCCAACATCCTCAACATCCTGCCTTCAATTTACGCTTTCTTTGCGGGTTACTTTTTGAAACATAGATTCTCACTGGTTGACTCACATTCGCACCCCTTTTCCTTTTTATCTTTTTTTTTTTATGGCAGTTGATGGATTCTTGGTTGCAAGTACTTCCTCCCCCGATGATAAGTTTACCTCGTCTATGTGTTCATTACCATCCTAAATACAAACACAAATTCAAAAAAATATAAGTATGCTACGGTGTTCCGGAAAAAAAAATTTAATAAACTATTATGCATGGCTAATGGGTTGATGGCTACTAACAAATTAACAATAAGTTTTTAACTAATAAACCTAAACTACAATCTTTTTTTCTAAAAAAATATATATAATTTTTGGATCTTTATAGTTACCACCTCTACAAATAATACATTCATATTTCATAATCAGTTAAATAAACATGAAATATAATCATATAAATTATAAAATTTCGGATCTTATAATTAGGTTACAAAATTTTGAGACAAGATAATACTTACTATGGAAGATGATGATTGAGACATTGTTGTAACTTTAGAATCAAAAAATCTGATTAAACAAGAAGCATCAATCTTCAATATTTTCAGTTTTGAATTGTAAAGAAGAAGAAAAGTTTTTTTTGTTAACAATCTCAATGTAGGTAGGTTTCTTGTTTAGTGTGTGTCATGTAACGTAAGAAAAAAATAATGTTAATATCTTTACAAATTGGTTCTTCACGTGGCTCCTATATGTATCTATATTGTGTTGTACATTTTTTGGTGGACTTTTGCTCATCAAGCCCAAGTCTCTTTTAGAACTTATTACATAAACCCATATATTGAATTGTGTGGAATTCTGTCACGGGTTTTACCGGGTCAAACCGTCAAACCGCGGTTTCTAACTCTGACCGTCTCAAGAACCGAAAATCATCATTATCATGAACCATGAACCGGCCCGTTTAGGTGCCGGGGGGGTCGGGCACGGGTGGGTCAATCGCGGGTCACGGGTTTTCGGTCCAAATTCCCATCCCTATATCTATCTGATATCCTATACGAATCTCTCTATCACTATAGCATGCTATATTAGTATTAAATAGTGTATATCCAAGGTCGGCTTAACCTTTTTTGTGGTTCCAGAATTTTGGGGGCTTTTACCAGTCTCTTAAAAAACACTTTTCCGTTATTCAGGCTTGAAATCTATAAAACTAAATGTTGCACGCGATGTTTTAAACAAACTTTTTATTAGTAACAACCTAATTGGAAATGTCAAGTGAAGAAAAGTTATAGAAAATCTTCACACCATGATTCAAAAGAAGTTGTCTTGAAGAGAGGTTGCTCCCTTTTAAATATTACTAGCAAAAAATATTCAAACAATGCATCTAAAAGAGTTTGAAATACACAATATAAACAAACCTCATCTTTAGAAAAACAATCATTAATCGCACATAATAATCATTGAATATAATAAAGCATAAGTAACTTATTTTATTTTTATTGAATTAATATATTAACATAAAAAGGTGGAGGAATCGAGAGGGAAAAGATGGATGGCGGGAGAGTGAAGAGTGCAAATAACATGACCGACGTTTTTGGCTTTGTTGATCAAAACAACGACGTTTCCGACTTTATCATGTACAACTTTTTGTGTTTTGTTCAATTTTACAATTGTTTGTTTTATGTTTTTACTTAGGCGTCGTTCATGTCTCCCTTGATGAGAAGAAGGTGAAAACAAAAATATCGAGTGGGCTTGTTTTTTGGGGCCTTAGTGTATTGGGGGCTCTAGGTCGTCGCCTAAATCCACATAACTATTAAGCCGCCTCTGTGTATATCCATATCTATATTGGTCTCCTTCATCTATATCTATAATTATTTTACTCATCTATACATATACATACTCAATATATAATTACAGTCGGATCACCACCAAATTAATAATTCTAGATTATCGTTAAATAGATTTAAGATTTGCAACTTGCAAGACCACCCCCGTCGTACAGTCAGATCCCGACCCCCGACGCCACCACAGTCAGGCCCCACCGCCAGTCCACCGTCGCTGCTTGAGCGGAGGAAACCTCCTTCTCCACCATTGTACCACCGCCGCAAGAAACTTAACGCTCCAATTTATATGGTTGCAAAACAGATATCTAGTGGGGAAGAAGCAACGCAAATAGAAGAAAAAAAGAAAAAGAGCAGGAGAAAGATGAATAAGGCTTACACAATTGATTTCTCCGTATTTCCATTCCAAAGTGAAAGAAATGGGAGAAATGGTTTTACATGTAAATTTATTTCTCTGAGAATTTGCATTTCTCCGTGTTTTTATTTCTTGGCCAAACCAAACATGGTGGATGAAAAGGGTTTTCATATTTAGGTGTCCAGATAAATGATGAAATGATAATGTGTTGTTTTAGGAGTTTTATAGAGGTGATGGTTGTTTGGATTTGAGATCTTGGCTCAGTCGGTTCGCTCCGACGTTAAATAAATGGCTAAGTACTTAAGCATATATTGAGCTGGGCTAATAAAAATATGGAACTGAGACCACACATTCAGAAGGCTCCATCTTTGCAAGAAATAATTCACTCCCGGTCAAAGAAGTCAGCAGGAAACAAAGTTTAGATTAAATTCCCATGGACATGCCACGTGTTATCATGTGAGTGGTGGAGAAATTAATTCCCATTGACGGATAATGGTGGGACCTGCGTTGAATTCAATTCAATTGAAAATGAAATGTGCGTGCAAATATTACCAGTTTAACGGCCGTCAGGTTCTGTAGTGAAACTACTGCAATTTTGGTCCTTTTTTCTAACGGTCGTTAATTGGCTGCCAAGCCTTATTTTCAGAGCTGTTCAGGGCTAGAGGGTACTATGGTTTCGTATGCCCATATGTGAAAAACTTTATATGATACAACTCAATTTTTTTAAGAGTTTGGAACCTAGGCAAGTTAGTCGGCTCGGCTCATCCTTACGTTAATTTATATATTTAATAAAAATTTACAAATTAACAATTTGAGAAATTAAACTTTGAATCAAATTTATAACATACAATTCACCTAAAATAATATCTACATGCATTTTTTACACAAAAACTTCAATTATGCCATAATCTACCACATACGAAACAATTATATGCTTTATTAAATTTTTTTTAAGCAAAAATATATAGATTTTATGGGTTATAAAATAACAAAGAAAAAAGAAAAGAAAATATATCTTGAAATGTAGATGACTAGATGCCTCCGTGTATTTTCAAAGTCCTAGGCATGACTCATGAGGCATTTGTAGATCTTTTGTTTTTATGAGAATATTATTGGCTGTTAGGATGTTGGCTAAAAAGTAGGCATAGACATAGTATATACTGTAACTGTAATATCTTGGACTACAAGCATGTTGCCCTCAATATGTATTGTTGCTCTGGGCTTGAGCCCAGCTAGCCCATAGCCAAGGCCGGCACTGCTTCTTTTTACGTCTTCAGCCCATCCAACATGCTTTGACTTGAACTGCTTCATCTATATGCATCCAAATCACAGATATCAATCACCGAATTATCGATTTAGCTCGAAATGGTCACGTTTTCTCCAAGTACCTAGACAAAAACTTATGCAAGTACTAACTACTAAGTAACCATTTCAACATGATTTATGACTTAAGATGCAACTATGTAAAATTTGATTAATATCAACCCCGTTACCACGAGTCAAGCAACAGTGCCAAAGGAAAAACACCATTAGGCTCCCCTAACAAGTGGGGATTAATAGAGTGAATTTACACTGTACTTGACAAGATTATTCAAACCTCCTTTTCATTGGTAAAATCTGGGTGTCTCACCATTTGAATCACAGATCATTAAGGACGTATGTATAATGACTTAAGTTCATATATATGGGCTCTACTCTCAACATGATGTTGGTAATAATCAAGCTAAGTAATCATTCACGATACCTCATACCTCGTAACCGTAATACTTATGGTACTAGTAGTTTTGGCTTATTAGAGGAAAAATTTTTGGCGTGTGCATCTAAATGTGAGCAAAAGAGAAGGAAAGATGGGTGGAAATTTCGATGACAAAGAGGTGGATACATTATGTGCTAGCTATTTGTTAGGGCGAATATGAAGAAAATGGGACGATAAGGACTTTGGGTTGTGAACATCCATATATATCATGTAGGATGCATCAAGCTTTGTCCAATTTGCAGGCGTATTGGGTCGACAGTTTTGATTTTGATTTTAGTTAAAGTTGTAAGTACATATATTTGCAACGTGACATCATTTGATATCAGGAACGGTTTGGAACCTGTTATGGCCATGTTTAAATCAATTCTTTGAGTTTTATTGGGTATGTTTGGCAAGGACTTTTAAGCCGCTATTAGAAGCTTAAATCCCAAACTTTTAAAAATAAGCTCTCTTTTCAGAAATATAGCATATTAGTATGTATAAACTACACAGATGTTCGCGCGATGCAACGGTAATGGTGGTAACGACAAAGGTGTGGTGACGGAGATGTGCGGCGGTGGCGTGATGGTGAATGTAAATTAATTGATGTAAGAGGGGTTAATATGGTTCCTTAAGGTTTAGAGGATCTATGTTGTAATTTTTTTCATTAAGGGTATTATAGGTAAATAGATGAAGATATTTAAATTAGTGAATAAAGAAGATGGTAATATGGTCATTTCAAAATCTAAATTACTTAAAACGAGAGGGGTAGTTTGCTTTATAAAGTAATATAGATATAGATATAGATAAAACTTCATGTTTTATTTTTCCAGTAAGTTGAAAGAAAATAATGTATATAAATTTAACAAATCAAAGTAATATACAATATCATTTACAATAAATAAGCTAGTCTCTAGTCTCTACCTTTTACCTTCCACTAGAAATGGCTAAAATACTATGTTGGTTCATGCTATCAAAAGTACTTGAGTTTACATTGGTATTGGTTTCATTTGTGTGTTCAAAGTGATCATCATTTAGTTTTGAAAGTAAGTGCTCAGCTTCATCTTCATTTGAACTACTTTGTACCCATGGATGCTTTTGTATCATTGATGCCATTATTCCTCCAAGCTCCATAGCTACTTCTTTCATAGTAGGCCTTTCGTCTCCTCTAACACGTAAGCATCTTTCTGCAAGCCTTGAAACTTGGATGATCTCGTTAGGAACTTCGTTTAGCTGCAATTGTTGATCAAGAACATGGAATAGTCTCCCTTGTTTCAAAGAAGATATAAAATACATGGCTAAGTTCCTCTCTTCTTCTGGCCTGTCAAAGCTAAGAGCCTTTTTTGCTGTTAAGAGTTCCACCAGTACTACCCCAAAACTATAAACGTCGCTCTTATCTGTTAACTGATTCGTTTGCAAATATTCAGGATCTAAGTATCCTAGGGTCCCCTGCACTATAGTGGCCAACTCAATTTGATCCATAGGAACTAGCCTAGATGCTCCAAAATCAGCTACTTTTGCAACATAATCATCATCCAATAGTATATTCATCGGCTTGACATCTCGATGGATAATTGGGACAGACGCTGCAGAGTGCAAATATGAAAGTGCTTCAGCTGCTTCTGTTGCTATCCTTAACCGGATGTCCCATGTAATAGCCAACGTGTTGCCTTTTTCATGGATGTGATCTGAGAGCGTGCCATTTGGAATGAATTCATATACTAGTAAAGGAACTTCAGTTTCTAAACAACATCCAATCAGTTTCACCACATTTCTATGATTGATTTGAGAGAGGATAACGACTTCATTGATAAATTGCTCTATCTGGGCTTGCGTCTGATCTGCTAATTTCGACTTCTTAATGGCAACTACTCTGTTATCAGATAGAATTCCTTTATAGACCGTGCCATAGCCACCCTTGCCGATAATCCTGCTCTCATCATAGTTGTTTGTTGCTTTCTTAAGCTCTTCGATGGTGAAGACTTTTGCCCGATCATTAGAACTAATATCTCCAGAAATACGTTGCTGCAACATTAGTCCTCCATTTTGCTTAAAGAATTTTTCTCTAAGCATTACAAGCTTTCGCCTCTTGAGTCCAAAGTACAACCAGGTCACAAATACAAGCAGTAATATAGCAGCAGCTGAGGTACCTGCAACAAAAAAACATAACTTATTATATAAACTGGAAAAGAATAATTAAAAAAAAAAAGAGCTATCCCTTTATTTGCTTACCTACAACAACCTTTATAAGGGTTGATTGATCTTGAGTGCAACCTGTTCCATCTCTCCTACCATCTCCAGAGTAGCCCTTTCGACAAGAACATGTATAACTTCCTTCGGTATCAATGCATTCATGTTCACAATCATGATTTCCTCGTTCACACTCATTAATATCTACATATAGAGTAACAAAGGGTCAATGATTTATATCTATAAATGTAAGGAATCCAGAACCAAAATATGCAATTAGTGTATCTATATAGATGGATTGGTATTTGGGAGGATTTAAGACCTTCAGGTTTCAAATCTTGGTGTGAGCAAAATTTCTCCCAAAATAGAGACATAGGTTTTCCCATAATGAGTTTTCTTAGTAATTAGAGTTGATTTGCTGATTAAAAAAAAATGAAATAAGTACTTACTTTTGCAGTCATTTTCAATATAGGGATTGCCTTCATAACCTTCAACGCAGTTACAACGATATCCAGGACCGGCATAATCTTGATCACATTTGCTGTTTCCCTTGCATAGGAAGTTACTAGTGTTCTGACTTGCTACATCACAAGTCAAGTCACCAATTGCCCAGTCAAGTAACATGGGCATCTTTTCGACACTTCTAAAATCACGCAGATTACTGGTGGAAAAGTTAAATTTTCCTTCTTCAACGAAGAAACCATAGCTGCAAGGGTTGAAATTTATTATGTTCCTATGGTTATTAAAGCTACGTAGTGTTATGTTGTAAGATCTGATTCCTTCAGGCACTGATGCTTCACAACACCCGACTCCTGAACAAGATCCATTTGCAATAAGGCTATTTCTCCTGCATGTAGAAATACATCCAATGCCATCGGAGACATTCCCCCTTCTTCCACTAACACGGGCTTGTGTATCACACCCGATGGCTACAAATTTATTCTTGGTTGAGACTCTGAAATCCCTCAACCTCAACCATGCACGGATTCCGCCTGCTTGACCAGAAGTGTTATAGCAATCACGCGCTACAAATGCCATAATTTCCATTTCACTCTTGCTCGTTGACATATTTGATATCACAACATTGCCTGTTCCAAAGAACGGTATTGGCTCACCAGATGAGCGGTTACAAGTTACTAGGAAATCGGGACTGTAGTAGCATCCCGGACCTGATCCGAATGGGAATGTAATACTAACATTGCCACATGAACTCTCACAAGCTGGTACCTCTTGACCACTTGATGCCCCCAAATAAGCTGCAAAAACTACTATTAATGTTATTAGTAATAATTGTATATGCATAACTAGTTTCTTCTATGTTTTTTTTGGATTTATGAGAAAGGGTGTACTGATTAGAGATCTTATATATATGTTTGAACATTAACATTAAGACCTGTTCATATACTATGAAAAGTAATTATTGAGGACTTGGCTCCTAAACTTGCAATTTGACCACTAGTTAATTAATTGATGGTTGAAGAGGTCTTTGAACAGTTTGATCATGACCTGCCTTTTTGAACTATTACTAGTACTATATATTAATTTAATAGATAGATTATATCTTGGTTAATTTCTCGTTCAATTATGTAAGGGTGATGGGTACCTGTGCCGGATTTAGAAAATCGGATTAAAGTATGCAATATTCTTTTTCGGGATATGTTGTATTTAACGTGCATAAAAAAACTTGTACCTTCCATATTAAAAGTCCGTCCCCTGATTTTCATGGTAAATGTATAAACAATTTATGCACCTTAAATACAGCCCTAACAAACCTCTTCTTTTTAATATGTGTATACGGTGTGCACCTTTTATATTTACGCTATACTTTTTTTTAAACCGAAAAATTTAACATTGGTATTTTTTTGGAGAGTGTGCAAATGCATACTCTTTTTTTTTATATGAATCCGCTCTGATGGGTATGGGCAGTATATGTAATTTGAGCGGCACCAAAAGTGCGTATGCGTGTGGCACTGGCGTAGAAAATCACATGAATATGCCGATGGAGAGAAAAAAAAGTTGGCAAGCATTACTTGTGCATTAGTTTTTGACTTATAAAGTTTGACAAGTCGGGTCGAAACAAATGTCAAGTTTTAACAAGTTGGCAACCACCCCATCACCTTAAGTATTTGCATGCTGTCGGTATAAGTTAAAGCGAATATATATTTAATGCGTTAGTGTTAAAATCTGAACTTGTAAGCATAGTAACGGCAAATAGTCTTGTGATTTCTGATTGTAAACTTAAAAATTTTGAAGTCTTCATGTTAATTATAATAAATAATAAAAGTAATAGGAATTGAAGAGTTAAGGTAAAAGAAAAAAAACAATTATATTAATAAAAACGATAAATCAAATAAGTTTATAATGTGTTTTGTATCCATAAGCCAAGAATTAGAGTTTAACTCTAAGTCTAATAAAGAAATTGAATCTATATACAATTCAAAAACTGATTTAATAAAATAAATTAATTAAAAGAACACGTGTCAATCAAGGAGTACGCCCCCTGTTTTAGTTTATTGGTAGATACTTATTATTGATTTAATTTAATATGAATTTTAAAAAATATTTTCAATATAAAAGGTTTTAACGATTTTATAACTTTAGACACAATACTATGAAAATTTAACCTTTTCCTTTTACATTGTTCACATTGAATCGTGTGAACAAAGATATGGTTATATGAAATAATTAATTTTATAAATGTCTAACTAAGGTCAAATTCAATCTTAATTAAGTAGCTAGCGACTTGTGACGTTTATTGTCATGTATGTTAATTAAGTACTAATTTAGAAATAATCAAATGTTGGATAGTCCCATTTTATATTTAGTGGCCCTCTAGAAAGTAAATTTGCCAAAATTGACTTGAAATCGTCTGTTAATACGTATGCTTCAAATTAAACTTAAACAACCTTTAACTTATTCAACATTTTTTCCTGTCTTCAATAAAATATAATCTAAACGTTTGTACGTTCATCCCTATAGAAATTATAATAACAATAAAATTTAATCTAAAACATCTTGTTTAATAAAATTTATTTATTATTGATTTTTTTTATGTATAAATATTAATTAATTAGTGATTTAGGTATATTTAATATTTTAATATTTAGGTTGGGTAAATTTGATATTTTTAATATGAAATAGGTATATTTGATATTTGTATTATTTAATAAGGGTAAATATAAAATTCACTCAATAATAACAATGAATAAATCTAATTCGCATCCTCATATATGAATCCATGTGGGTGGTTTATACAATTATACTTATATTTATTATGCTCAAACTTTTTTTTTTCTTCCATTAATTATACAATGATTACCAACAAATGTTCAATATCTTTAAATATTACATTAGCTTCTTCCTTTAATTTAAAAAGTGGACAAATAGAAATGAAAAAAATAATCGGAGACTGAACATAAAGAAAGCAAAAATTTTGAATTCTTTATTTTGTATTTAGTATTTACCGTGCATCAATCACGTAAAGTGGGCCTTGAAAACAAAATTAGTGTGATAGCTCGATGGACTTCCTTTTCTTCTCACGGGCCAGAAGATATCAAATTTGTATGACTTTGTGCTGACAAAGTTGGGCTCTAATAAAGGTGTGTGTAATGTGCAATTGATTCGATCACAAACTTGTATTGGCCCATCAACAATCCTGAGGCTTATATATTGTTGTGGTAAGTAATTAATCCTCAAATTTGGTCAAATGTAACGATAACATATATGAGAGATGTCTTAGCAGGCTGATGAAGCAGATATCACTTTGTTTATAGTCGATAATATTGGCCCCAGAGACATTCGACAATTTTATGTATTTTTGCTTTCTTGCTTTGAAACAAAGAAATGACCAGGCGAAGTTCATGTTAAATTTCTTTAATCGCAAACAATAATGATGGTCCTAGAATGCACTGCTTGTGTTTTAGTTAACTAACTTGTAAAGTAAATACGAAAGAACAAGAATAGAGATGAGAAGTAAAGAACTTTGTTTAGTTATATGTATATCAAACTAAACGATGAAAACATGAATGGTTGTTTGACAACAACAATAAACAGAAAATGTATGTTAAGTTTTTGAACACACAAAAACTTAACAAATTTTACTTAGAGAGAATAAAGTAAAACAGTGGAACACACCAACTGGTGTGGTGGCTAGGTCAAGTGATTCCTTTTATAGGCAGATAAGGAATCACATGACTACCCTAGTAGATGTTGACACATGAAGGTTGTCAACTATCTATTGGTGGATCATTCAGATCTGCAGAAGCCTCTTTTATTCATCTTGTTTATTTCCAAAAACGGTATGAAAGAGAAACTTCACTGCATTGAATTAGTACAAGGTCACATGTCTTTGTCTTGATCTTTCAACACGTGTCCTTGGGACCATTCTTCTAATCTTCAAATTCCTGCTCATATTTGACTAACAAATACTGGACCGTGAGTCATTGAACATATCCTTTAGACTTTGAAGATCGATTATGCTTGCAGATGTATGAGCTCGCTGACAGCTCGCTGAATGAGCCACTCGCTGAGTCCCTCAGCGAATCCCTGATCTAACAATCTCCCCCTATTCGCTGAGGAGACTTAGCTGAATAGAGGGCTTGCACTAACAAACATTTGACAAGGGATTTTTGATACAATGCTGATTTTATATATGAGAAACAAGTTACAAGTACATCAAAGTAGACAAGTTACAAGTATAAAACTACTCCCACACAGATTCTTGTTTTGCTTCTATGAACGCCTTGTCTTTTTGTCTCTCGGACTTCATTAGCTCTTCATCAATCAGCTGAATGAATCTTGGATTGTTTGAAGTCCTCGAGCAGTATTTCCTTAACTTTACAAGAAATCCAGAGGGAGCAGCAGAGAGTTCACTGGTCCTAAAAAAGAGCTCATGACCATGAACATTTGTGAAGCAAAATCCTCCCAAATCTTCACTGTACAACCCTTCCACAAAAAGAAGTCTTGAAGGCATGCGAAGGTTGAGTGAAGATTCCTCCCCAATGTCAGATTTTGACAAAGTTCTAAGCATGGTGGGGAGTGAGGATGTAACTTGCCCAGAAGCTGTCCTCTTGACACCGCTTCTGGGTTGCTGAGAGGGAGGAGAGTATGGATGTCTGGCAGCACTGAGCAAGGAGTCTTCAACTTTGTATTTCTTTTCCATCCTCCTTGTCTGCTTGATTTGATCACCAGCCATCTTTATGAGTGGATCAAAGACCGGTGTTTTGTTGTCGTTGATGAGCTTATAGATCTCGATCCACTCAGTGGGCCCAAGGGTGTCAGATTTGACATTTTTAAGAGTGAATACCCTGGGCACACCTTTCCTCTGAACTTGAAGATTCATTCCTTGCTGAGTAAGAGTGGGCTTGACCCATATGATTTCTTCTTTTCTTTGCCTTACCTCTCTTGAAGCTAACTTTTTGGTTTCATCTTCAGCACCTTCAAGTTCTTCATTTACAATCAGCTCTCTTATCAGTTTCTGAGATAGTTCTTCTTGAATTCTCTTTTTCTTCAGCTCTTCTTGAATGACTATCTCAGTGGGAGTGAGTTCAGCAGATGTTTCAGAAGAAGACTTGGGAAGAGCTCCGGACATGAGCTTATCTTTTTGTGCAGTTGCTGAGATGGGAACCTTAGGTGGTTTGCCTTGAGTTACTGCTGCTGCTTTTCCCTTTTCAGCATACTTCTTTACAAGGGCAGCATGAAACTCATCTGTTGGTTTGAAAGCTGACACATTTATTGGCCTCGCTGTCGCAACTTCAGCGGGCTTTGCACTCCCTTCTTCAGCATGCTCCCCCTCAACACTTGGTGCTTGTTCACGATCTTCGGCAGTGAGGGGGACATTTTCAGCATTTGGGGTCTCCTCGTTAATTGCAGTCTTCTCCCCCTTGGAAGTAGCTGGAGTACTTGCTACTTCCACTTTATTCTTGAGGAGACCCATCATTTATTTCATCATCTGTTTAAGGTCAGAGACCTCTTTTTCAAGTTTGCGCTGGCTGCTGATAGATTCCTCTATCCTGAGTTTATCAGCAGCCGATGAGGAGAAATTTAAGGAAGAGTTGAGAGAGGCAATTTCAGTGGTGAGAGTTGACAGAAAATTTTGTTGATTGCGAGAGAAGGAGTTGATGGAGTTTTGAAGATGATTGAGTTGAGCTGTAAAGAGAATGTTCGATTGGGAGAGTTGTTGAAGAGAAGAGAGAAGGGCAGTGTTTTCGGTTGCTGTCGCTGACTTAGCAATTTGTTCTTTAAGTTTATTCAGCGAGGCAGAGATAGAGGAGTTTGAGACACTGACCCGATTCATACCTGCATTGAGAAGGGTTTGATTCTGCTTGAAGAGCCTCTCATTTGATGCAGTATGCTGCTGCTGAGCCTTAATCATTCGAATAATTACATCTTTCTGCTCAGCCAGCCCGTCATTAAGATTATCACTGCTATGCACCAAGTATTGAAAATTTGTATGCGCTTCTAAATGTACTTGGGCAACCTGATCAACCAACCACGCATACAAGTACCCATGCCTATTCCCTTGACTTTGGCACACCTAAATTCTTCTCAGCAGCTCTTGCAATTGATACGTTTCAACATAGTCAAGTCCAGGCAAGTCCACTGCAGTGTATTTTCTTTCATCGTCAAGCTCTGGCATCCTTAGAGATCTTAGAGAGACTAGGTACTTGGAGCAAGGAGTGCCAAAGAAATCTGGATGATGCATAGGAGGTACTTCCATTATAACTTCATCATCCAGTTCTTCAACTTCAACATACACTCTTGGTCTAATACGTTGATTCTTGCACAGCTCCTTCCTTCTTTGCAATTCTTCATTATTAAGCACAGTTTCAAACTCTCCAAAGTGCCCCATAGATTCAAAACTTTCTGTGGGCCTTGGGGAGTAGGAAGGAGGAAGAGGCATATTAGCAAGCATCTCGGGCATCTCTTCATTACTTTGATGCTCCCCAATCATTATGAAGCCCATATCACCTTCAACATCTCACCCACAACAACTTCTTCTTCACTCTCTTCGGCGGCAGCGAGTGTAACTTCAGCATGAGAATCTTGTGGATCAAACTCGCTGCCGTATTCATCTTCCATATCGAAGTCTGCAAAAATGTTAGTCTCGGTCCCTGCACAAACAGTTTCCGAGACATTGATAGTGGTTGGGGAAAGGGAACCTGGTGCCTCAACCTCAGTGTGTTGTTCCACCAAGGTATCATCGGCCGTAGAGGGTGTTGACTCTAGCATCACCTGTGACCTGGCTGCTGTCAACGACTCAGAGGGTATTTGAAGAGAAGAGGGAATATTTACTTGGGGTGGATTTGGACTTAGACCTCTAGTGGGCTGGGGTAACCCAATATCTTCACCAACCTCTCCTACAGAAATTTGAGGTGGCTGCTTGCTGCTCCCGTTTAACTCGTCAGCAGCCTGTTGGGAGGCTGCTGATGGGGTGGCTTGGGTACTATCGTCCTTAGGCGTAGAGGACTTCCTAACCTTTGGTTTGCCCTTTGAGTCACTCCGCTTTCGTTTTGGGACGACAACGGAGGGTGAAGATTGTAGATTTATAGTTGGGGACGCTGCCTTAGGAATTGTTTTGGTCTTTTTAGAGGCTTTGGAGGTCGCTGGGGGGTTTATCAGCGAACCAGCCTCAGAAGGCATTCCGGTGTCCGCAGCGACCGTATCAGCCACTTCATCAGTAAGAAGTGCTACCTACCAGTCGCTGCTTTTGGGGTATAAAGAAGAGTTTAAGGAGAAGAGTACCTCTTTTATATGTGGAGTGAGGCGAGCAACCAAGTGTTCAGCTGGTTGCTTATAGATGTTGCTGCCAACCCTTGCAACTTGAATTGTGACAGCATTTGGTAGATCATACTCACCACCCAGCGCCTTTTTGAAGATGAGGGAGAAAATTCTCATAAAGGGCACTATGTGAGATCTGTTGTTCAGCGAGACCTTGTTCTTCATATCATTTAAGATCAACAAGGCAAAATCCACAAACCTTCCTTCTGCCAAGGCATGAATAATGGGCATCGAAGTAGAGGACGCCTGATTATATGACCCGGAGTTTCCACCCATGCACTGGATCACATGGGTGAATAGAACCCTCCATATCCCTGGGAGATTTTGTTTGAGAGGATTGCTAGGGATGGACGGAGGGTTCCTCAAATTGTGATTGTACCCTATCGAAGGCAACCATGCCTTCCACTCATCATCTCCAGCAGCTTCCACAAACACATTTTCTTCATCTTTTTGTGGGAAGCGTAGAGTATGGCGTAATGATGCTGGAGTGATAGAAATGGTTTTTGTTCCTTCTCGAATGGTACCCACTATAGACTGGGTGGACTCATCATAGTTACATGTCCACCAGAATTCACGGAGAAGATGAACATATATCTTCTCCGGATCTGCCATTATACAGTGACTGGCAGGGGAAGCATGAATGAAATCGAGGATTGGCTTATATCCTTTTGTACCTTTCAGTACGTCAGACGAGCCGAGATGGTTGTTAGGTTTAACAACCATCTCAGAAGCATTGAAAGAGATCTTTGAGGATTTAATAACATTGGCAGATGGAGAGAAAGAAGAAGAATTCAGATAAGATTTTTGAGTGGCGGCGGAAGCAGATGGAGTTTGAGAAGATGAAGCCATTTTAAAGTTTAGACAGAAAGAACAATGTAAAGATTCAGAGAACTAAGAAAGCAGAGATGATGATTTTGAGAAGATTAAGAGTTTTTTAGAGATTTTGAAGAGAATGAATAGTTGAAAGAAAGCATGAAAAAGGAAGAATGGGTATGAAGTAGTATATATAGGGTATGGTGAAGGAAGGTGATTGGTCAGAAACGAAAAGACAAAAGAGAGTTTTTCTCTCTCCTCATTTTCAACATCTACAGTTGCTTAACAACTGTAACCCTATATATATTTATATATATAAAACATTTTGTGAGTAACGTTTTGAAAAGATAAAAAGGTATTTTTCAAAATACTCGAGTATGCGCCGTATTTTTCAAAAAAGGTATTTTTCAGTGAGCATATGACATACAAATGGTCGCTGAGATACAATTTTTGGCAAATTGTCAGCCATCAACGGATTTTAGGAGTCTTTACCAATAACCGTTTGCTATTGGACTAGATGGAAACTTTTGGCTTTCCATTGCCTTTATTTTGCTTTTTCCCAAAGCAACAGGGATCAACGGATTTTATAAGTCTTTACCAATAACCGTTTGCTATTGGACTAGATGGAAACTTTTGGCTTTCCATTGCCTTTATTTTGCTTTTTCCCAATGCAACAGGGATCAACGGATTTTATAAGTCTTTACCAATAACCGTTTGCTATTGGACTAGATGGAAACTTTTGGCTTTCCATTGCCTTTATTTTGCTTTTTCCCAAAGCAACAGGGATCAACGGATTTTATAAGTCTTTACCAATAACCGTTTGCTATTGGACTAGATGGAAACTTTTGGCTTTCCATTGCCTTTATTTTGCTTTTTCCGCAAGTAAGACAAACTTAAACTTGCTGACTCCAATTAACCTTACACAAGACATGTAAGTTAGATAGATGAGTCACCATTCAACATTCCCAGCCTATTGACAAGATCTTTAAATCTCTTCTCATCTAGGGGTTTTGTGAAGATGTCAACGAGTTGATCATCAGTGGGGATGAAATAAATTTCAACATCTCCTTTCATGACATGGTCACGTATGAAATGATACCTAATGTCTATGTGTTTCGTTTTGGAATGTTGAACAGGATTATGCGTGATAGCAATCGCACTTGTGTTGTCACACATAATGGGAATCTTAGTGTAATCTAAGTCATAGTCAGCGAGTTGGTGTTTCATCCAAAGGACTTGTGCACAGCAACTTGCTGCCGACACATATTCAGCTTCAGCAGTGGAGATGGACACTGTATGCTGTTTCTTACTAGACCAACTAGTTAATCTCCCCCCCAACAGTTGACATCCTCCACTGGTACTCTTACGATCTAACATGCAACCAGCATAGTAAGAGTCAGAGTAAGCAACAAGATCAAAATTTGATTCCCTAGGATACCAAAGACCTAAGGTCATTGTACCCTTTAGATATTTAAAGATGCGTTTGACAGCAAGAAGATGAGACTCTCTGGGAGATGCTTGGTATCTTGCACACAAGCAAGTAGCAAACATGATATCAGGGCGACTCGCTGTAAGATACATTAGCGAGCCAATCATCCCACGATAGTGAGTGAGGTTCACATGCTTGCCATCAGAATCAGCATGGAGATTATTGGGAGGAGACATGGGAGTTGGTTTTGGAGAAATGTCAGACATATCAAACTTGGCCAACATGTCTCGGATATACTTTTCCTGGTTGATAAAGATACCATCACTGAGCTGACGTATTTGCAACCCAAGAAAGAAGGTTAACTCTCCCATCATACTCATTTCAAAGTGAGATGACATAAGAGAGCTGAACTTTTTACAGAGTTTAGTGCTTGAGGATCCAAAGATAATGTCATCAACATAAATTTGGACATATAGTATATGAGCACCTTTTCGAAAGATGAAAAGAGTGCTATCAATGGATCCTCGCTGAAAGTTGTTAGAGAGTAGAAATTCAGAGAGAGTGTCGTACCAAGCCCTAGGGGCTTGCTTAAGACCGTATAAGGCCTTGTAAAGACGATAGACATGATGTGGCTTGGCTGGATCCTCAAAACCAAGTGGCTGCTCGACATAGACTTCTTCATCGAGTTTTCCATTTAGGAAGGCACTCTTAACGTCCATTTGATAAACCTTGAAGTCTCGATAAGCAGCATGTGCCAAAAATAAGCGTATAGCTTCTAATCTGGCCACTGGAGCAAAGGTTTCATCAAAGTCGACTCCTTCTTCTTGAAGATAACCTTGTGCAACCAGCCTAGCCTTGTTGCGTACAACAACACCGTCTTCGTCCATTTTGTTTCGATAGACCCATTTGGTACCAATGGGTTCCTTACCATGTGGTAAAGGAACTAAAAACCAGACGTGCTGTCGTTTAAATTGAGTGAGTTCTTCCTGCATGACAGCAACCCATGAGGGATCAGCCATGGCTTCACCAATATTTTTGGGAGTGATCATTGATAAGAAGTTAACATATAGACATGTGTTTCTAGTCGTTGATCGAGTCACAATGCCCTGCTGAGGATCACCAATAATTTGGTGAGCAGGATGACTGGCTCTCCACTTAAGTGAAGGAACACTTGAAGAGCCAAGATGAGTATCAACAGAAGATGGGGAGAAGTGAACAGAAGGAAGAGGATTATATGAAGAAAGGTCAATAGTGACAGTGGGTTTAGTATCAGGATGATCAGTTGAGTTATTTGACTGAGTTGAGTTATCATTGATGTTGGAGTTGTCAGCAAACTCCATATCCTCAGTATTAGCTGAAGCATCATGAAACTCTTCATCAGCAGAGTCATCAACTTGCATATCATCAGCCAGTGATCTAGGTTTGGCTGATGCTGCATGGATTGACCTTACGATAGGCTCAACTGGCTCAATCGTATAGATATGAGCAACAACTTGCTCTAGCTCAGTGTCTGCTGAACTATCCTCAGTGAGTTGCTGATTAAGAGGAGGCAAGCAAGAAGCATCGATATATGAGTCAGCATCCTCCATAGGAGGGTTAATGAACTCATTGAAGATCTCTTCAGTAGAAGATGGTTGGATATCTCTAAGAGCAGAAGAGCTTTCATCAAAAGTGACATGAATTGATTCATCCACTTTTTGAAGACAAGTATTGAATACTCTAAAAGCTTTGCTGATAGATGAGTATCCAACAAAGTAACCATCATCAGCTTTAGGATCAAATTTCCTTAAATGATCCTTATTATTAAGAATAAAGACAGGACATCCAAATACATGAAAGTATTTGATTTGAGGTTTCTTTCCTCTTAAAACCTCATAAGCAGTTTTGTCATGTCTTTTGACAATAAGACATCTATTTTGGGTGTGACAAGCAGTGTTGACTGCTTCAGCCCAAAACCTACTGGGAAGAGAGGACTCACTGAGCATAGTGCGTGCTGCCTCTATAAGAGTTCTATTTCTCCTTTCAGCAACACCATTTTGCTCAGGAGTTCTAGTGGAAGAGAAGTTTTGTGAGATCCCTTGATCAGCACAAAAGTTTCAAGAGTGTGGTTTCTAAACTCAGTGCCATGATCACTTCTAAGTTCTTTGACCCTTATGCTGTTGAGATTTTCCATTTTCTTAATGAATTTAATGATTTCATCAGCAGCATCACTCTTGGAATTAAGGAAGATTGTCCAAGTATATCGTGAATATTCATCCACAATAACTAAAGTGTATCTGCTACCCTTTAGACTTTGGACATTTACTGGACCAAAAAGGTCCATGTGAAGAAGGTGAAAACAACTCTTAACAGAGTTGGCTTGTTTAGTCTTGAAAGTAGCTCTATGGCATTTGCCTTTTTCACAAGCACTACAGAGTCTATCTTTTTCGAAAGAGAGAGGAGGAAGGCCACGAACAAGATTCTTTTTGGCCAGTGAGTTTATGGTTTTGAAATTCACATGCGACATACGCTTGTGCCATAACCAATTCAGTTCGGCAACTGACTTTGCAAAGAAACAAGTCTCACTATCAGTTTTGATAGGAGTGAAGTCAACGAGATATACATCTCGTTTTCTTGGAGCAACCAATAAGACTTCCTTGTTTATATTTACAACAGTCCCTTGATGTTTATCAAGAATGACTTTGTAGTCAGCGTCACAAAGTTGACTTATGCTTATGAGATTGTGTTTTAATCCATTCACATAGGCAACTTTGGAGAATTTGATTAACCCATTTGAGAGGAGACCATAACCTTCAGTTTGTCCGGTAGAATTGTCACCAAACACTACAGTAGGGCCAGCAGCCTCTACATGGTTATCCAGCAAGGTCTTTGAGCCAGTCATGTGTTTTGAACATCCACTGTCCAAATACCACACACATTTTCCCAGTGAACCCTGCAAGGATAAAACAGAAGGTTTTAATTTTGTCCATTTCCAGACTCACTGACAGGAATGTCAGTAGAAGTAATGATGGGTGCATCAAAGGTAGAGGAAGACTCAGCGGAGAAAGTTTCCTCAAGGGAGAAGTGGTTTCCTAAGTCAGGAAGCACATGAATTCTGTCATTCTCATCAGTGGTCATCATGTTATTCTCATTTTCATGAAGCACCACTGAGTTGCTGACAACGTTGGGAGCACTGAACTCAACCAGCATTGCAGGTCATCCCCACAAATTGGAGATGACATTCTGAGAATGAGGAATCTCAATGCGTTGAGACGCAATGTAGTCAGCAAGATTAGATTGATGAATCCCCATAGACCCAGTGTCAATGAAGAGAGATTCATTTGATGGATTTTCACTAATCATGGAAGATGAGGCAGTGTTGGTTAGAGAGGCACAGGCTGAAGTGTGAGCATCTGATTGCAATACAACTTTAGGTTCATCTCTTGAGTTACAGCACTCAGTAGCAATGTGTCCTCTCATGCCACAAATATAGCATTTCCTGTTAGAGGAATTGCTTTGTTGATTGCAAAGAAGGAATTCTTTAAGTTGAGAAGACAAGTCATTGACTTGTTGAGCAAGTTCAACAATTTTTGGGTCAGAAGAGGTTGAAGCCTTAGCTTTTGCCTTGGACTTAGGTTTTGTTTTTTGCTTGCGAGAATTCTTAGAGAGAGGAGGGGGACCCAAGAGAGATTTTCCAGTGGGGTCATCTAGACGAGGAGTGGAAGAGGAGGCCACTGGTGAGCCTCTTAACACACTCCAAGCTTGTTTAAGATCAGTTTGAGATGAGGAAGTCCTAGATTGAAGAACCCTATTGGGAGTGGTGGATCTAGAAGATCGATTTGGAGTGGAAGACCTCCCTTGCCTATGAGGGAGATATTCCACAGGAGGAATAGATGATTGTGACTGCTGGGAAGAAAACTGTCTTTTATTTGGAGTGGAGGATTTCACTTGCTGATGTGGCAAGTGTCCCCTTTGTGGAGTTACACTCCTTGATTGATGCTGGGAGGCATTTCCTCGCTGAGGAGTAATACTCCTTAGTCGCTGTTGAGAAGTGTTTTCTCGCTGAGGAGTTGTACTCCTCCTTTGTTGCTGAGAAATGTTTCCTTGCTGAGGAGTGGTTGGTCTGTTGATCGATTGAGGCACATTAATTCTTAGAGGAGTTGGGTGTCTCAGAATAGATCGAGGTGGAGAAGGATAAGAGGCCCGCTGATGGACAGCCGGTTTGGCTTGAGATGAGCCCTCATTATGAAACCTAATATCTCCGAACCTTACACGCCTCTCCATGAGACGTTCATGCTGAGATATATCAGAACTTAGGATTTTAGAAGGAAAAGAATTTGATGAGATAGACTGAGGTTGCTGCTTAGTATGATCAGCTCGCTGAGGCGTGCTATAGTCATAAGGAGCAGCAACGTTACTTCTTTTGAAAGTCTCAGACTTATTCAAGGTAAGGGGCTGAGGAGCGATGGACTTGTAACCATCACTTGAAATATCTCCATGAAATGTTTCATTTGGAGAATATTGAATTTTGCCTTCGTGTGGCATCATGCCAACTATAGGCAAATGGGAAAATATGTTATTTGAGGATGAGGATGAGCTAACTACTTTAGCTTCAGAAGAATTTGAAGGGTCGCTGGAGAGAGATGTGGAGGATCCAGCATCCATTTCAGTGTGCTAATCATTTCCTTTAACGAAATACCACTTTTTTATTTCCTCAGGAGAAGTAATACCAGAAGGAGGAATTGAGATTTCCGGTCTCATATCATCTTTAAACATGTCAGCGATGCAGGCAGCAGATTCAAAATCTCCACCTATCACAGCCTGAACTTGTGCAGGGACTTGTTCATTTAGACATTGATGATGAAATTTAGAAGCTTTTGACCAAGAGGTCACAATCTTTTTGAGGTTGAGAACTTCAAGCTTGAGTTTCTCATTTTCATGCTGAAGTTTTTGAGTCAGCAACTCATGTGACTGAAGTTCAACATGAACATTCTTCAGTCTGTTGAGTTTATTAGATTTTTCACTCAATTCAGAACTTACTGAAAGGAGTTTTGAGTGCGCTTCAGCATGCAGAGTTTCTACGAACTGAAGATCACATGACAAGGACTCAAGAATTTTGGTTTTGTCCTCATCAGCAGTTGAAAGAAGAGTATGTACCTTTTTGATAGTGACGTTGACCCACTGACTTGTTGAGACTTGGTCTTTTGTCAGCGCATCACTATCAGCTAGAGCCATGAGACACATGGCGTCAACATACTCTTCATCATCAGAGTCATCTAAATCAGCCCAATCATGCTCTTTAGCAACCAGACCTTTGCCTGGTGTTTTGGCTTCTTCAGTTTCAGCCATTTTGGCTTTGAGCTGATAATACTTGTTCCTGTATTCATCAGCAGTTTTAGATGAGTTAGATTTTGGAGCAGCAGGAGTTGGGATAGAAACCCTGCACTCCTTTTGGTAGTGGCCTTTTCTACCATATTTCCAGCATTCCTCCTGTGATTTATCCACAGGAGGCTTATATGGAGCAACCGACTTACGGTTGTTCCATTTCCTGGAGTACTTCTTTCCAGCGATTAAGGCAAATTCTACAAAATCACTGAACATTTCCTGTTTCTCTTCAGCATCAAGCTCTTCAACAAGAGCTTGAAAGGATGCTGGAAGAGAAGAGGTGCTGGCACTATCATTGGGGTAGATAGGCTCAGAAGAGATGAGAGCAAGAGGGTCAGATAAGGGGTGTGCAGAAGTGCTGGTAGCAGGAGAGGAACCAGCATGTCTCCTAGATTCAGCAGAGGCTCTAATGTTTTGAGCCAAGGCCTTCTCTTTAAATTGAAGAGTGCCAAACAACTCCTCAAGATCCAGTTCTTGAATCTTTTTGGTGGTACGGAGGATTTGTCTTAGATTCTGCCATTTTAGAGGAAGAGAATCGATGAACTTATGGCACCTCAAAATTGTCATGGGTAATGCCGACGTTTGTCATGTCATTGAGCAACCCTTTAAATCGGGTATATGTGCTCTCGAGACTTTCATCAGGAAGAGAAAAGAAATTTTCGTAAGCACGTTTGAGGTCAATTTTCTTGGTTTTAATCAAGTCAGTTGACCCTTCATAAGTGCTTACTAGTCTTTCCCAGACTTCTTTTGAAGTGGGGAATTTAATGACAAGTTTCATCACCTCAGTGGGAAGGGTGGTGATGATCATGTTTTTCAATCTAGAGTCAAGATTGACGAGCTTTCGCGCTTCTTCAGTCCACTGGACTTCAGGCTTGACTATATCTGTTACAATTTCAGGAGCATCAGGTGTTGCACCTAGTGTTCTTTGAACATATGTAGGAATGTAAGGACCTTCATTTAGAATGGTCATAAGATATGGCTCTACACCCACTATGTGTAGTAACATTCGTTTCTTCCATGAACCAAAGTCCTTTGGCTCAAATTCTAGAGGAATAGAAACGTAACCAAAGTCACGTGTGTTAACAAGAATGGGTACAGATGACATCTTTTAGAACAGAAAAGATAAAAAATTTTGATTTAAATGTTAAGAAAAGAAAGAAAATAATGTAAACACAAGAGGCAAACAGATCTTGTTCCAATAATTTAGGAACGGTGGCTCTGATACCACTTGATGGTCCTAGAATGCACTGCTTGTGTTTTAATTAACTAACTTGTAAAGTAAATACGAAAGAACAAGACTAGAGATGAGAAGTAAAGAACTTTGTTTAGTTATATGTATATCAAACTAAACGAGGAAAACATGGATGGTTGTTTGACAACAACAATAAACAATAAACAGAAAATGTATGTTAAGTTTTTGAACACACAAAAACTTAACAAATTTTACTTAGAGAGAATAAAGTAAAACAGTGGAACACACCAACTGGTGTGGTGGCTAGGTCAAGTGATTCCTTTTATAGGCAGATAAGGAATCACATGACTACCCTAGTAGATGTTGACACATGAAGGTTGTCAACTATCTATTGGTGGATCATTCAGATCTGCAGAAGCCTCTTTTCTTCATCTTGTTTGTTTCCAAAAACGGTATGAAAGAGAAACTTCACTGCACTGAATTAGTACAAGGTCACATGTCTTTGTCTTGATCTTTCAACACGTGTCCTTGGGACCATTCTTCTAATCTTCAAATTCCCGCTCATATTTGACTAACAAATACTGGACGGTGAGTCATTGAACATATCCTTTAGACTTTGAAGATCGATTATGCTTGCAGATGTATGAGCTCGCTGACAGCTCGCTGAATGAGCCACTCGCTGAGTCCCTCAGCGAATCCCTGATCCAACAAATAATACGAAGTACGACAGTATGTAATTGATATTTGTAAAGTAACTTACGTTTGATACAAGTCAGAAAATGTCAGCTAATATAACTTTTTTTTTAGAGCCTGCTCACGACCTAACACAATATCTAATAAGAGAAGACCCCCTAATAGTCCATCCAAAGTCCTGATAACATTTATAGAAAAAGTTTGTCTTTTAAGACTGGAACTTGGGTCTCTCCAAATCTAATCCCTCATAGAAGACTTCCGGTACTAATGGGCTATTAACCCTGTAACTAAGATATGCTATATCTTAGTTACCGGGTTAATATAAAAAGTGGAGGTGGCTGACACTGTTCAAGGTCTATGCGGGATCGATGTTATTGTAACATCCATGAATTTTGACCCGTTGACTTTAAGTGTCACGTTATGAATTATAGTAGTAATGACTAATTGTATACTTAATGAGCCGGTTGACGGTGTGCTAGATGTAATGTCGTGGTTTTGAACTAATTAGTTATGTTGGCGGGTCAACCCATGGATCAAAGTCTTGACCCATGACCCACCTTAGTCAACCCAACCTCCACCCACCTTATCCTTTCCTTCCCTTATTCTTCTTATCTCTCTTTTCTTTACTCCCAAGAACACACTCTCCTTTCACTCTCTCTCTAATTTGATTCATAGTTCATGGAAATTCAAGCTTAGTTAATGCAAGAATAATAAATCTTATCACCATTTTAACTTCATATCAAAAAAAACTTGGGTTCCAAAGTGTAAGAAATGACCTCATTTGAGTCAAAATTCGGGTTTGAGGATTTGTGAAGCTTTTGGTAAGTAAATTCTACTCTATGACCTTCACTTCATGTTAGTAAATGTATCTCTAGTTGTGCCAAAACATTTTCGGGTCACAAATCGGGCCAAAAGTCGAATTAGGGTTTGTCTAGGGTTAGTAATGGGTTAAACCGAATTTGAACTTGAGTTTGGTGTTTTAAAGAAAGATTTTGAAGTGGGTTTGGGTTATTCATGTATAAACATGCTTAATTATGCTTCATATTGAGTTTTGATGCATCACAAATCGATTTTGGGTGTCAAAAATGAGTTATGGGTTAGTTTTGGTGTGTTTAGGTCGAAATGGGTTGCTGGTGCTGAACTAGGTGAGCTGCTGCGCAGCTAGTTAAGCTGCCCCGCAGCTTCACAATTCTGTTTTTCAGCTGCTGCGCAGCTAGTTAAGCTGCCCCGCAGCTTCACGAGTCTGTTTTTCAGCTGCGGCGCAGCGATAAGTTGCGGCGCAGTTGGGGGCTTCAATCACTTAACTTTTTCCTAGCTTTAGTTCTAACATCCTAGGATCGTCCCGACCTTTCCGGAATGTACTCTTATGACCTTATTGGTGCCCTACACATGACAAACGAGTCGTTTAAAGTTGGGTGACCTCTTTGGAACCTAATTCAAGACATTAACATAAACTAAATAAACATATAATTTATGTTTGAGAATGAGGCGACCTTGGGGCGACTTCATTTGGGTTACAAACTATTACATGACCTCCCTAACGACCATGTTGGGTCCCGAAAGTCTTTCAAAGCCATAAACCAAAGCTAAAACCTAGTTAGAGAATCGTCTTTGGTGAATAATGCATGTCTTGTATACATTACTAGGTTGTGGACGCGTGGAGCACTATAATCACTTATAATCTCATCTTAATTCGATATTAGCCTCTTTTGCCAATCAAGGTGAGTTCGTATCTCCATACTCTATTGAGATTCGGGCTGAAAAGTGAACATTGTGTGTTTATTTGTTTGAATTAGTTGTTTGTTGATTGAACGATGATTGATGGATGAATTATTGAAATGTTTTGTGCATGTTGGTATTGAGAAAGGTTATATTTAGGTTAGATGTACATACATGGAAGTCGACTTTGCTTTCAAAAAGTTTGAGATGTGGAGGGTTAGCCAATGGTACACCCTGTATACAAACATCGAGGACTCTTTGAAAGCAAGCCCTCTCAAGTGCATGTATGTATAGTTTAATCATATTGTTGGTTATTGGATGTTGGATTGATGGATTGTTGGGCTTGCATTGTGTTAGTTGCTTTGAGATGATTTGGTTGTCTGTTGAGACAAATGTGTTTATCCAGGTATAGACGTATACACTGGTGTTGGTCATCCGGGTTGATAGATGTATATTCGCCGACGTTTTTGAGATGCCATAATGGTCATGGTAAAGACCTGTGAGTATCGTTGCATAGATGGCATGATGGCCATACATATTATATGTATTTTGGGTTGGCATGCATATCATTCACATCATGGCATTGACATTGCATTGATTGTTCTTATATGTTTGTTATATAGTGATGCATTGGTTGGATGACGTGTAAGACTACTCGTATGTGATGATTATTCTTGTTTTTATGTATGTAGTTATGGTCGGTGGTTCATCTTGGGCCACCACTACGAACTCACCAACCTCGTGTTGACTTGTAGAACACTTTTCAGGTAATCAGGTGGTTCAAGGATGTGATGCATGATCTGGTGTAGCTTTTGGATTCGGGCATGGACTTTATGGATCAAGGATTCATTCGCCCACTTTTGGATTAATGCTTAGGATCGATAGCCATCTCTAGAATTCTCTTTTGTAAACTTTGATGGTCATTTGCTCCTTGTGCATTGTTTGAATATTTGACTTAATGTGGATTCACCGAATTCATTAACGTCATTTAGTTGCCTACGATAATCCCTCCTTGTGCTATATGATTTCCGTAATATTTCGAGCCCTAGCTCGGGGTGTTACAGTTATATCATAGCATATGGTGGTGATTTGTACACAATCAGATTTTGAAAATATCCAACTAAATATATTTTATGGTATTGTACCGTATTACATTGCAAAACATATTTTGTGGTGAACATCAAAAAAAAATAATAGTGTACACATAGCTACCCGGCCCATATCAGAATCGAGATTTATGTTTTGGAAGTTTAGATGGTTCCAAAAACGTGTTTAAATAAATTTCCCTTTTCATAAATTAATTTGCTTTCAAAGAAACGTCCCAAAGACGTCGAAAGTTTGGAATGACTACCAAGACGACTTTTGATATTTTATCAACATTCCTTCATCCATGGTTATTTTCCACCCCAATTAATAAATCCATGTCCCGTTCAATGAACGGATGATATCAAAATATATTAATCAAATATCACAACTTAATGAATATACGAAAACTAAAGATAAATATATGAAAATTAACTCCATATATATATTGATTCCAATTTACTTTTTTTTCCTCAACTTAAGTTAAATAAAAAATTTGCATTTTGTTATATCTAGACTTTTTACAAACACAAATAACATTTTTTGACTAACCGATTTCTAGTCAAGCTCAACAAAAAGAGAAACAAAAGGTTCAACAAAAAGTGTACATTATATAACTTGAAAAATACATAACAATTCATCAACAAATACCATCTCAAACATTTTGATTTTCTTCGGGTTTTTCCACTCCGAAACAGTCAATACATGCACAACACGGAGTCATATATAATGGTTAACATGTGTTGGTTTAAGATCTTCAAAATTAACTAATGTGGTCTTATTTTTTGTTGTTGAAGAAGAATTGAAGCCGTAATGAAATTATAATGGACAACAAACTAAATTAAAAGAGATAATAGTAACAGTAATATAAGAATTCAATTTTAAATAATAATAATGAGTAAATATGAAGAAAGTGTATAAATAAATAAAAAAAATTTTTTGGTAGTCGATAGTATTTTTTTTTTGCTGTAGTTTTTTTTTGTTGGAAATATGTGAAAGTTTTTTTCTAGGTGGTATATATATTAAAATAAAAATAATAATAGTAACAACAAAAGGCTAATGCAATACGAAGTATTTTAAGAATGAAACAAAATCTAGAGCGCAATTGTATTTTTTTATAAAATTTTTTTATTAAAAGTCGACCATTTATTAAATGAATATTAAAAAAAGAGGATTAATAAGGAGAAAGTATTAGGCTAAAGAAGGGAGATTAAGGGTGTCAAGTATACCTCATATCAACTAGTCTTTAGGCCCGTTTGTTATACAGGTAGTCTCAAAATATATAAATCAAAGTTTTTAAAAGAATTTGAAGACTAACTCCGTATAAAAGAACGAAATATATAAAGACTAACTCCATATCAATATCGATTTCAGCTAATCCCTTTTTTCTAACTTCATTTTTTAATGCAAAATTTGGTTTTTTTTTATTATTAATTTGTAATAATTAATTCAATATAAAATTGCCCGTTTGAATAAAGAAAAAATGAAAGATATCAGATGATGAAAGAGGTGGAAAAAAAGTTGGATCTTTCGATCTTTTGAAGTTGTAACCAAATATAAATTTTTACCTCTTTCTATTAGATTATATATTTATATGTGTGTCTAGAAAAAGAAAAGAAGCCCCAAAACAAACATGCAACATGTTTAGAAAACAACCAAAAAACAAATATGCAGATATAGTAGATACTTTTAAAAAATTCAGAAAATACATACCAAATTACCAATTCATGAAGACCATCTCGAATGTTTTGATTTTCTTCGGGTTGTTCCAATTCGAAACAATCCATACATGCACAAAATGGAGTCGTAGATGATGGTTAACATGTGTTGGGTTAAGATATTCAAGATAAACTAACATGGTCTTATTTTTTGTATTTGAATAAAAAGTCATAATAAAGCTATAATGGACAACAAACTAAATTAAAAGAGATGAAGAATAATAATACTCGTAATAACATTAGAATTCAATGTCAAATAATAATGATTAAACACAAAATATATGAACAAAAAACCTTTTTATTTGTTGAGTACGTAAGTTGAATTTTCTTTTGTTGAGAATTCGGTGAGGTAGTGAAATCTTTTTTTTTTTTTTGAGAATTCCTTAAAATTTTATCCTAGAACTAAATTAAAAGAGATGAATAATAATAATAACATAAGAATTTAATGTCAAATAATAATGATTAAACATTAATAAAATATATAGATAAAACCTTTTATGTTTGTTGAGTAAGTCAAACTTTTTTTTTTATTAAGAATTTGTGAGGTAGTCGAACCTTTTTTTTGTTGTTGAGAATTTGTGTGAGTTTATTTATTAGGTTGTATATATATATATATAGTGAAAAGTTATTTTGAGATTTTTTTTTTACGAAAACCTTTGAGAACTTTTCACATATACTTTACATGAAATCCAAATCTCCACATGTGTAATTTTATTTTTGATCACATGGGCTTGATTTGAAAAGTTCTCAAAGGTTCTCGCAAAAAAAAAGGTTCTCAAAATAATTTTACCCTTATATATATATATATATGGAAAAGTGAATATGAGGTTGTTACCCATCTAAGCTTAGATGGGGAACCCCTCACATTCAAATTTTTTAATATTTGTTTGTATTTTAAATAAAACCATGGGCCTCTATGATTTTTATGATTAAAAAAATAAAGTGTGAGGTGTTCCCCATCTAAGCTTAGATGGGGGACAACCCATACTCACTTCCCCCATATATATATAGAGGGAAATCAAATAAGAACAGTTTTAAAATAAGAACACGGTGAGAACACTTAAAAACTACATTTTGATGCATTAAAAAACTATAAAACTAACATAGTGTATAACTAATTATCATTATTTAAGTGTTAAACAACACATTAGCCTGTCAAAATCAACAAAATCATGTTTTTTGTTTTGTGCATCCATCTTGGATGCATATTCTTCAAAATGATGCATCTAACAAAAAATGTGATTTTTTTGATTTTGGCGGATCAATGTGTTGTTAAACACTTAAATAATGATAATTAGTTATGCACTATGTTAGTTTTATAGACTTTCAATGCATCAAAATGATGTTTTTAAGTGTTGTCACCGTTGTTATTTTAAAAGTGTTTTCTCCAGAGTGTTACCATATATATAATCTTTTAAGTTTTAAGCATAAAAGGATTTGGTTTTTATTTTTTAATAGAATATAGGTTGACCTAGAAAAAAAATGTAGAAAAATAGAGGCCATTAGGATGGAAAATTAGACTAAGAAGGTGGATTAATTAAGGGTATCTAGTATACCATAACCTGCTCTTTTAATTATATTATATTAGATTATAAATTCCTTTAGCAAACTTAATATCTTAATTTTAATTTTTTTGCCAAGGTATTTAAAAAAATATCTTAATTTTAATTTTAATCTAATCTTATCGTAATTTTAATCATAATCTTAATCTTATCATAATCATAAGATTAATATATACTACTAAAAAAGAATTAATCTAACCTTATTAGGTAGGCACCCTAGTAATAATATCATCAAGTTCTATCAATTAAAAGATAACCAGACTCTACCAATGTTTTAAAAACTGGTATTTTAGTTCTAGTGTAAATTTTTTTTCCGGTATTACAAAAAATTCCGGCCAGTGTTCTATTTTAATTTTTTTATAAAAGTTTACGAAACTTGTTACAATTTAACAAAAATGGTCAAAATACAATTATAATTCACTAAAAAATAATACCAAATAAGTATTTTATAACAAAATATAACTAAGTTTTGAAAGTTCACAAATAATAAAAAATAACATTAAAGTATCATAAAAATAAATTTTTTTTCAAAATACCGGAATAGTAATACTGTAAAATACCGGGAATACTGGAATCCCGACCAATATTGAATAGTGAAAATACTCAAAAAATACCGGAGTAACCTCCAATATTAGTAATATCGATAATACCGAACTGTATATACCGATATTTAAAACATTGGATCCTACGTTAATATAATTCATGAATGACCAAATTCTGCTACAATAATCCATAAGCTAAGCAGGTTATAACACCAATTCAAAAGGTACACACGTTGAATACAAACCAAAAAAGAAAAGAAAAGAACCGCATTAATCGGTTCGATCACGGTCTGAATCCTGTCCGATTCATCCGGTTTGAGCCGGGTCTGCCCCGTCTAGTTACCAAGTTGAAAAAAGGCATAGTTAAAAACCGACCTACCTAAAAAATTTATCCAATTAATCAGTGTCATAGCATTGGTTTAGTCAAGTCACTCGTAAATTAAAAGACACGTAGTCACGTTAGCCTAGCTAGCATAGAAAAGCATGGTCAAGGTCAACCATCAATGTCCAGTAGCAGCTAAGTCTTTACAAGGCTGCTCATATAACATGCATGCATCCATGCCATATTGGCCGCTCCAAATTGTGCATGGTAACATAATTCAGCCTTCCACATCCAATCACAAATTATTCAACCAGCCTAATTAACCATGTACTCGTATTTACAAATACTAGTTTCGTTAATAGTACTTGTGACATGTTTGGGCAAATCATGTGCTAAAAAGATGTCAGATTGTGAAACTTTATGTGGAAATGTGACTATACCATTTCCTTTTGGTTCAGGTAGTGAGCATTGCTACCTCAATCCGTATTTTCAAGTAACTTGTGACCGACAACGCGTACATGATCAAGTTCAGCATATACTTTTCTATGGAACTATCACTACCAATATACATATTACAGATATTTCGTTAAGTACTGGCGAGATGGAGATTAATAAGTTAATATCATATGATTGCTACAATGCCTCTGGTCAATCTAAAGGATTCAATGGACGTTTGACGTTGAATAATTTCAGAATCTCAACCAAGAACAGGCTCGTTGCCATTGGGTGTGACACATATGCGTATATGGAAGGAACAAGAGGGAACGAGTCCATTGGTAGTGGATGCATAACTACATGTGATAGTACGAACACAATCACAAATGGATCTTGCTCTGGAGTTGGGTGCTGCGAAATAACAATCCCCGAAGGAATGAGTTATTTTGAAGTGTCACTAAGTAGCTACGATCATCACAAAGATATATTGGGCTTCGACCCTTGCAGCTATGCTTTTGTCATTCGGGAAGACAAGTTCAACTTTTCTTCCAACTTACTGCGTGATTTGGAAACCGTAGAAAGAATGCCGATGTTACTTGACTGGGCAATTGGAAACTTGACTTGTGACAAGGCAAATGAAGAAAACAGTACTAATTTCTTATGCAAGGGAAAAAGCACATGTGATAAAAATTATCGCGGTCCTGGATATCGCTGCCAATGCCTTGAAGGGTATGAAGGCAACCCTTATGTCACAGATGGTTGCACGAGTAAGGACCAATTAATCAGCACTTTTATTTGGTTTATGTACTCAACTTATTTTACATACTTTCGAACCCTTTCTGCACCATATTTAATTTCACCCTTAACAAATGTTTTCTATTCTACAGATATCAACGAGTGTGATCGCGGGATCCATGATTGCGTACATGACTGCATTGATACTGAAGGAAGCTTTAACTGTTCTTGTGGTAAAGGTGAAGGTGGAACAGGTTGCACTAAAGATCAGCTGTCAACCACTTGACCCTCGTTATAGAGATTGCCCTGTGTAAGTAGAGTCGATTGGTTTCCTAAACTAATAATAAATATATGTGATACTAGTTGAATCATCATGATATAACGAGTTTAGAGAAAAGTTAAATTATGTACATCTTAAATTAGGGACCATTAGGGACAAATTTCAATAATTCATTCTCCGACCACCAACACGACCACCATCTCCGACCACCACCATGATCCTCTAGCGACGGAGACCACCGCCACCACGACTTACACATGTGTAAGTTACAACTTAGGTACACATGTGTAAGTTACGCGGTCCATAATTTAAGATGTCCCTAAATTAATTAACTCACTCCTGATGATTTCATTGTTAAATATTGTCATTACAGGTACCTTGGTCGCTGTCATACTTTCGTTTGTGCTTATCAGCTGGGTGTATTTTAGATTCAAGAACCATAAGGATATGATGCTTAGAGAAAAATTCTTTAGGCAAAATGGTGGAATTATGTTGCAGCAACGTATTCGTAAGGAAGGGAATTCTCATGGCCAGGTGGAGGTAATCTTCACCATGGAGGAGCTTAAGAGGGCAACGGATAACTATGATGAAAGCAAGATTATCGGCAAGGGTGGTTATGGTACAGTTTATAAAGGAGTTTTGTCTGATAACAGAATAGTTGCCATAAAGAAGTCCAAATTAGCAGATCAAACCCGAAGCCAAATAGATGAATTTATCAATGAAGTTGTTATCCTTTCCCAAATCAATCATAGGAATGTGGTTAAGCTGATAGGATGTTGTTTGGAAACTGAAGTCCCTTTATTGGTTTACGAGTTCATTCCAAATGGTACTCTGTCTGATCACATCCATAAAGAAAGCAAGTCAATGGCTCTTACTTGGGACATCCGGCTGAGAATAGCAACAGGGACTGCTGGAGCGCTTTCGTATTTACACTGTGCAGCGTCTGTCCCAATCATCCATCGAGATATCAAGCCCACTAATATACTATTGGATGACAATTATGTAGCAAAAGTGGCTGATTTTGGAGCATCTAAACTAATTCCCGTGGATCAGATTGAGTTGGAAACACTGGTCAGGGGAACACTGGGTTACTTAGATCCTGAGTACTTGCAGACGAATCAACTGATTGAAAAGAGTGATGTTTATAGTTTCGGGGTGGTACTAGTGGAACTTTTAACTGGAAGGAAAGCTCTTAGCTTTAATAAGCCAGAAGAAGAAAGGAGCGTAGCCAAGTATTTTCTATCTTCTTTAGAAGATGGGAGGCTCTTTCAGGTTCTAGATGAACACTTGCAGCTAAAAGAACTTCCCAACGAAATAATGCAAGTATCAAGACTTGCAGAAAGATGCTTACGCGTTAAAGGGATTGAAAGGCCTACGATGAAGGAAGTCACAATGGAACTGGAAGGAATAATGGCATCAATGATACAAAAGCATCCATGGTTGCAGAGTAGTGCAAAAGAAGAGGAAGGTGAGCATTTGCTTAAGCAATCAGCTGGCAACTACATATTCACAGATGGGGCCAGCGGAAGCTCAGGTACTTTTGATAGCATATGCAGGGAAATCTCCTTATCCATTCCTAGTGGCAGGTGAGGGTAGAGATCGAGTTGTATCTTCTATATATATTACAAGGCAAAGAATTAATTCCAGTGTGCTCTCCTGATCACAAGCTTTTATTATAGTTTCGAATGATAAAACTAAAAACTTCATATTACCATATCGATTCACAAGAATTCCTGAACATGACTAGCGTTGTAATATGCTCTCAACAATCACGCTTGCTACTACATATTGATTCGATTTTTTTGAACTCGGCTGGTAATTAATTAGTTTGTATTGTTTTGATAATAAAATTTTAGCGGTAATTGCATTAGGTTTGAGTTTCTTATATATATGCTCGAAATTAGCAACTATTCATCTGTTCTTGATAATAGGTGCGTAAGAAGTGCTTGATGAAATGTCAAGCTGAGATATCATGTGTTTTTAATGTTATTTTATAATCGACCCATATTATAGATGCGTGTTTTTGGAGATGTATTTGTGTGTTTCGTACTATTTGGGGTTGATAGTTTGAGATTGAGTTTATTGTAGGGAGGTCATTATGGAAGAAATTGGCCAACTAATATTGGTAATTAATGAGCAGAGTTTTACATGTCATCAGCTATCTATGTAAGCTCTGAAGGTTAATTTGCTATGTTTTGGGCTTTTCTGCTTATTTACTTTGGCTTGTTACGGCTAAATTTCAATAAAAGCTGCCATAAGATAAGAGTTTATGGTAACTGTTCAAATGGGGGTATAGATAGAGAAGGTTTGCAAAGAGGCGCGGACTAACTTATACGGAGTATCATTGAGAGCGGACTAACTTATACGGAGTATCATTGAGAGCAACTACAACAACATGTAAGGATTAACCGATTGAGCCCATGTCATTTGTTGTTATGGTGTTGTATGTTTTTGTTTTTGTTTTCTTTTTTTAACGTCTAAAAACTGGCCAAGACATGTTGGCTTTCTTATCACCGTTTAGAAATACAAAAATAAGAAGATACAATATAATGGAAAACATTACCATAAGTTTCTTATCTTCTCAAGTATGTCTAAAGTATCTCTACTGCCACCTTTACATTAAGTACATTTATATTAACTTATATCATTCGTTGTTACCACCGTCATAGTGTGGGGGTACTGTGCTAGTAATGTATATTATCTGTATTCTATACTATTATATAAAGATTTTACACCTTTGTTGAAAAGTTAGAAAAAGAAGAATTGTGAAATGATCATCCTACCATTAATTTACACTGTCAATCTTTTAATTTTATAAAATATATAGCTATCTATATCTATATTACTATATAAAGATTTTATACCCTTGTTGAAAAGTCAAAAGAAAAAAAACAAAATTGCGAAATAACCATCCTATCCTTAACGAATTTAATTACACCACCAGTCTCTTATTTTCTAAAATAAATCCATTATCCTTTTTAGAATTATCTTTACATCAATTACCACCATCATTCATCGTTGTCGTTACTAGCACAACGCGGCAACCGCATTATACGGAAGCAAATATAGATATATATGGTCACTTAAATATAATGGAAGTAAAATTTAGTAATTTAAATTGGATACCTAATTTATATGAATGTTTTATAAAAAACATTTTCAATCAGAAGTGGAAGGTGAAAAATAAACTTACTATAATAACTATTTTGATAAATTTTTTCTAGTGATGTATGTTATCTAAAATAAAGATTAAATAATTAATTAGTCGTCTTAAATATAAACTAGAAATGCACATGCATAATGCGGTAGTGGTGGTCAATGATGGCGGTGGCTACGACAGATGGCTCTGGTGCCTGTTGCAATGGTGAGATAGAGATGTTTTATTAATGTAAAAGAAATTGATTTTATGGGGTAGTGTAGTTATTATAAGAGTTGAGTGATAATTGTAAAATTTTCATTAAGAATAGTATAAATACTAGATTTTAGACCCGTGTCCGACACTGGACACGGGGTTTACGATATTATCAATATTAGATCTTTATACATTTGATTCATAAAACTTATAATTTTGAAGATATACGGTTCTAAGTGTTATACTTTGCAAGTTATATTACAATAACCACATGTTCGTCACTGTCATTATTATTTGATATATATATTGATTAGATTGTTTGTCGTAGTCATTCCACAAGGCACATGCTACAATAATTTCTTTATTATATAATTTTTTAAAACCAAATGTACTCATAATGTGATATTATTATGAAAAATTATTAAAAATTAAACATCTTTGTGATCCTGTACTTGACATTCAAGTATATGTGTTTGATCATGATACGACCCATAACATGAATATGTTTATTTTCAATCACTGTCCTATGATAATTAGATAACAATTAGGATTGTTTTCATATTGTTTGATAACAATTAGGATTTTTGATTTGAGTGACAATTGTAACTTTAAAAAATTAAATATAAATACTTTTTGTAACTTTTAAAAAAATTAAGAAAAAACTGCTCAAGTTGATGGCTAAAAATAAATTTAAATTAAGTATTTAGGGTTAAAAAGTGTAAGTTATTGATGAAAAATAAAAAAATGTAAATTAATGAGACTTTTTCTACAAATTAATATATAAATACCAATATAATAATATATTTAGATAATGATTATTGGGATTTTTAATTTATAGTTAATCTAAATGATGATATAAATGATAGTCAATTTGTTGAAATTAAGTGATTTAATTGGTTAATTAGTCAATAGTATATATTAAGATTTTAGGGGTGATATAGTCTTCTTATGTTACTAATTGCATAAAAATAAATGTTCTTTGCGTTATAAGATAGGGAAAAACCAATATGCTTCTAGCAGTAAGGAAGAAACATGTTTCCTCCTCACAAACTCCTCATAAAAATCACATATATAAATATAAAATCTTTCCCCCTCACAAAATCATAGAAGTATGGTTCTTCTAGCAGCATATTTGTTACCCCTGTAACGTATTATACATATAAACGTAAGTGGTTCAAACTGGAATGACTTGTTCAATCAACTTCTTTTCAAAAATCGAGGTAAATTCTTTGTGGGATCGGTAGTATGATCCTAGTCCAGATTTGAGTTTTGGAAGTATACATGTTTCCAGAAACGAGTTTAAAATTAATATGCTTGCAAGGGTCCCAAACACTTCGGGAAGTTTAAAATTTGAAACGCCTACCAAGACGACTTTTGATTTTTCGTCAATAATATTCCTTCATCCATGATTATTTTCCATGTCAAATATCTAGTCTATGAAGCACCGAAACGTCCATGAAGCTCGCGTTCCTGTTTCGAAAAGGATAGGAAACGGATTCGCCGCCGAAACGCGTTCGAAACGTTCCAAGTCGTTTCTTTTATTTTTGAAATTATGGTTGGGTTTTATTGGGCTTTTTTATTCCACGAAGGACTTGGTGGAGACTTTGATGGTGAAAAGTCTTGGATTACGGTTGCCACCAAAGTGGTGAGAAAATTGATAGTGATGGTGAAAACTTTTAGAGAAGATGTCATAAATTTATTATGAAGAGAGATAAAATAATATAAATATTTTCTAAATGGATGCTAGCTATTACGTAATCATGTGTAGTATCAACCATTTGACTATATAAATCTTTGACAAATATCTTTTCTAAATTCATAAAAGGCTACTCGGATATATCTCTAATGGGAAATGATTAATTATCGTAATAAAATAATCTAAAAATCATCTTGATTTTTGGATAAAAACATGTAGAAAAATTAGGAGGTGAGATTAGGAAAGAGAATTAGTGATATACACATGTTACCATCTAAAGCGATTAAAAAGATTTTTAGGCTAATTTATTAGGTGGATAAATCATTTTCCATCTCTAATATAACTAAAAAAAGGAGGTTATAGGGGTACATTTTGGCACCCCTAACTACTCATTCTTATTAATCGTCTATTTTTTTAATTATTTATTTAATTAATTGAACAATGGCCGACCTTATTAATTAAAAATTCTTTTTATCCTTAAAAGTTTTCAAAAAATTATTTATTTATATATATACAACCCATAAAAAACTCTCACATATTCTCAACAGACCAAAATTTACGGCTAAAAAAAACCCAACGATCTACTATCAAAAAGGTTTTTTTATATACTTTCTTCATATTTAATTATTATAATAATTATTATTTAACATTTAATTCTTATGTTATTGTTATTATTAACTCTTTTAATTTAGTTTGTTTTTCATTTTATGTTCGTTATAACTTCTTCTTCAACAACAAAAGATATGACCACATTAGTTCATTTTTAAGATCCTAAGTCAACACATGTTAACCATCATCTACGACTCTGTGTTGTGCATGTATGGACTGTTTTGGAGTGGAACAACTCGAAAAAAATCAAAATGTTCGAGATGGTCTTTGTTAATAAATTGGTATGTATTTTTCAAATTATATATTTTGATGCAAATTTTTTATTTAACTAAATTTGGAAGAAAAAAAAGGGAAACTGAAATCAATATTTATATGGTGTTAATTTTCATATGTTTCTTTTTTAAATTTCGTATTGGTTAAGTTGTGATATTGATCATATTGATGGTTGCTCAAATCATATTAGCTTTGATTAATAATTTGATACTACCCGTCTAATGGACGGACTTAAGCACCAGTTATATGTATACAATATCTATTATATAACATAATACATAAACATAGATATATTTATTTTGGATTTATTTCATATATATTTTTATTTGTCATATTTTTTTATTGTCGTATCTTCACCGTTCCCGTATTTTGGATTTTTTACTTTTGTCGTTCCCGTTTCCCTGTGCCATACCCGTTTCGGTGCTACATAAAATCTAGCCTCTATTTATCTTTATCAAAGGAAATAAACTAATCTTCAACTCTTTCGATTAGTTTAAATAATGACATGACATTTAGTTAGTTTATATATTATTTCACTTTTAATTCCAATGTAGTTTAGTTCTCGACTTGAAGTTGTTTTTTAACTTAGACATAAATAATACGAGTACAATAGTAAGTTGTCACACTTTTGAGATATGCGTTATTACAAAATTTCTCTTGATTATTAAATTATACTATCACTTCTTTATTTTCTAAAATATTTTCATTTACTCATTTACATTAATTACCTTTACATCAATAACCTAAACTATTTAACGCCGCCATCACTGCCATCAGTCGCCACCAACAACATCAGTTGACGTCACCAACAGAATGTCGTCGCTGACGCTATTTCCGCATCGTGCGAGTATCATTCTAGTATTTCGCTAATTGAATCATTAAAGAAGTGATTAAAGGGATGACGGTCGTACGATGTTGTGATAATACTTCAACCAATAAATAATAAGGTGAAGTTACCTTTTTGGTCCTTGAACTTGACATTATTTTTAGTCACTAAACTTTAAAAATTGCAAATTCTATACCAAATATGTCACTTTTTTTCACTTTTGGTCAATGCGTCAACTTCGTTAATTTTTCTCCGTTAACTTGCTCACATTTGTTAGTTTTTTTTCACTTTTCGTCCTTCTCATTATTCCATAATTAAAATTGATAATCGGCCAAACTTCGGGAATGAAAAGTGTAATTTACCTAAACAATTCTATATAAATACTTTATTCGTCCCATTTTCAATGTTATATTTTGATTTTAACTTCGATCATAAATTTTTTTGTTTGTATTGTATAGTAGTTAGTGTAAATATATCAATAATGAATAGTATATTTAAAACTCAATCCATTTAATGTTTTATAACAAATTTATATAACACAAAAAAATATTTTTGGTTAAATCATAAGGTGTTATCGATTCAGAGAAATAACTAGAACACGTTACTCCGGATAACCGCTACAATATCTATTTTTTGTTTAGTTTATCAATAGTTAATAAATAAAATTAAGAAAAACTATATAAATTTATATAATAAATAAACAAAAATATTTAACGTTAAAATAGACATAAGAAGACTCAAAAGCTCAAAAACAGTTGCTAAAAAAATCTAAATTTATAAATAAAACTTTCAACTAACAATTTTATCATTGTCGTTAGATTTTTTTTTGTCTAATCAAACTACTTTATAGCCAATATAGTAGTAAGCTGTAAATATAAAAAAAAATGTTTTTCAAAACATAATAAACACTAATTGGCCAAAACAATATCTAAGACATGAAATTGAACCGATTATCACTTTTAATAATGGAATCAATGGAAATGATGAAAAGTGAAAAAAAACAACAAAGTTGGACAAGTTAACAGAGAAAAGTAAACGAAGTTGACACATTGACCAAAATTGAAAAAAAGTGGTAAGTTTAGAGTAGAATCTACATATTTTGAAGTTTAGTGACTAACCATGAATAATGTGCGAAGTCCAGGAACCGAAAGTGTAATTTACGGCCAATTAAGTTGCAGCTTTCAGAGGTAGCAAGTCTCCCTACTCCTTGGTAGTTTCCTAGCGCAAGTAACCAAGTTGAACACTTTGCCATTCAAGAAAAAAAAAAAAGAAAAAAAAGAAAGAGGGTAACCAATTAAGTTGATAACTAGCACTGTTCCTTATAAGTATCCCTACCATCCGTACGTCTTTGTATATGCATTCGATCTCTAGCCGCTCAATATATAAACTACAACAACTAATTACTCATAGTGCAATACCCAAAATCAGTTATATATATACTTTATATATTTACACACATTAAAAGTCACAAAGAAACCATGCATTTATCAATAGAGCTACTACTAGTAGTAATGGCTGGTATGGCATTCTTGGAGCGGGGAGTAGTAAGTTATCAGCCGCCGGCCGATGATTGTGAAAGATCATGTGGGAATGTGAGTGTTCCTTTTCCGTTTGGTTTAGAGGAACGATGCTCCTACAATAATGATTTTCTGGTGGCATGTAATCGATCACCATCTGGTGGTGGTCCCAAACTTACCCTTGGAAATAGCAATGTTATTGTTACAGATATTAATACTACCACAAGTGAAATAGAGGTTATGGCTGAGGTTGCCTATGATTGCTACAACTCCTCTGGTCCAGACAATAGCACAAAGCCGGAAGAGCAGTACAATGGAAGTTTCTCGATCTCAAACAAGAACAGATTTTTTACCATTGGGTGTGATACACTTGGGTATATGATAGGAATCACAGAGGATGAGAACATGATTAGTGGTAGTATATGCAGTTCTACATGTAATAGCGACAGTGATATCAAAACTGGATCATGCTCTGGAGTTGGCTGTTGTAAAGTGACAATTCCAGAAGTCCATGGGATGAGCTTTTCAGCAATGATGCTAATCAGCTCTAAAAACCATTCACATATACTGAAAAGGAATCCATGTAGCTATGCTTTTATAGTGACAGAAGGGAAGTACAACTTTTCTTCCACTGATCTTCTTAATTTTGGAGGTAAAGGGATGACGATGCCACGGTTACTTAACTGGACAATTGGAAGCAAGAGTAAGACTTGTGACACGGTCAATAAGGAATCCGATGATTTCTTATGCAAAGGTAACAGTGAATGCTATCAAGATTATGCTGGTGGTCCTGGATATCGTTGTCGTTGCCGGAAGGGTTATGATGGCAACCCTTATATCAAAGATAACTGCACAAGTAAGTGTAAATTTCATAATTTCAGAGTGTTTTTTTCCCAAAAGAATAAGAACTCTTAAATCATGTTTGATGTTGTAGCTGATTTTTTTTTTTTTTTACAAAAAAACCTTATATATGCCGTTCGTTCACATGTGACAAAAATGTGAAAAAACTTATTCACGAGTGAACAAACGACTATTTTAAAAATATATATATGTGGGTTGCTCAAGTAATCAAATAAAATAAGATCTCGACTTTTAAATCATAGTAATAATTAATGCACAAACATAAGTTTTTATACACACTGTATACATTTTTTAGGTAAAGAAATAATTACTTTATTTGTTTTATATTATAAAATATGTATATATATATATAGGGTTATTTTAGGACCAATTAGGAACACATCATAATCATCATCACCGACCACCACCACCACCACCATGATCATCTCCGACCAAAAACATGGTCCTCCGGCTCCGGCGACCACCGCCATTGCTGGAAAATCATGTGTAAGTTAACTTAAAAATGATTTTCCGGTGGTCCCGTCGTCGGAAAATCATGGTGGTGGTCGGAGATGATCAGGGTGGTAGTTGGAGATGATCATGGTGGTGTGTAAGTTAAAAAAACACATGTCCTAACTGGTCTCAAAATAAGGAGTGGTTCTAAAATAACTTTCACCTATATATATACAAGAGAAGGTTCATGTGAAAATCATTTTAATTGAAAGAAACATGAAAACATCTAAACTATAACTTGACGTTTATATATGAACAAATTCGTTCCCATATGAACAGATAAAGTTATATCAAATACTACCTATGTTTATACTTGAGAGGTGTTACGATCGAACACAACCAATCACCAAAAAAAATCAACACAATACTAATAGCCAACAAAATTGTAAACAACAAAATATCCTTAAGGGCGAAACCCGTACCGTACCTTTATATGTATAACTCACTAACTCAGATTAGAAACTTTTTTTTTCTAAGTTTTTTTAAAATTTATTTTATGGTTTGAGTTAATTAAAAAAAGAATGAAAAAAGTGGAAAAAATGAAAAAATATTAAAAAAACAAGCTAAAAAAAATAAAAAACGGGTCTTCGCTTTCTTCTCTCCTTAAGAACCTTCTCTCCAGATCTCTACTCTATATATATATATATATTAGATGGAGATGTTTAAATTAGTGAATAAAGAAAAAGACTATTTTTGGTTTTACAAAGGCAGAAAGTTTAAGAAAAAAAAGATGGTTTGTTTTATTAGATAGTATAGATATAGATATATATACCAAATTGATCATTAAATATACAAATATATCCATTTATATGTATTTCATTAGATGTAACTAGTTATTGTACCCTTGCATTGCTGTGAAACGGAACACACTTTTTACACAACGTTTAGTATACTAAATAGTATTATTTCAATACATATACATTTATGTCAAATCTTGGAACCCAAATTTAAAGAAAAAAGCAAAAACAAATAAACAAACATGTATCAATAATAAAAATAACGTATAAGAATATGTATACATAAAAGACTAAAACAAAAACTAAATTAATGTAAATCATGAAACTCTGACTACAGTGATGCGATATAGTCTCTTATTTTCAATGTTACATGAGTGAAAAACTTAACAATAATGAAAATTGTAATAATAGTAAAATAAATAAAAGACAATGATCAAAATTAAATGTTTAAATGTAAATATAAAAGTAGATTGATAGAAAGATGAAAGCCCAAAGTTTTGTATCAAAAACATGAAAAATTAAAACTTTAATAAAGGATAAAAATTAAAAGATGGAAATTTTAAAGGTTAAAAAAAAAGATAAAGTTCAAAAGATGTTGCAGATCATGTATATATATAGTTTTACTATGATAAGGTAAAAGTTAAAAGATAAAACTTTTAGGGGGTCAAATGAAAATTGACAAAAGTAAAAAAAATGTTGTACTTTATGCAAAAAGAACTTGTACAATTATGTTTGGGTAAAAGTTTAAAGATATTAAGGGTAAAATAAAAATTAATAAAAGTAAAAAACTGTTACTTTAATTTATGCATATTTTGGTTACTTAGTATGAGTTAAAGTTTAAAGATAAAAACTTAAGAAGATAAAATGAAAATTAATAAAAATATTTATTATGAGGTAAAAGTTTAAAGATTAAAACTTTAAGGAGTAAAATAAAAATAAATAAAAGTAAAAAAGTGTTGTACTTTTATGGACTAAACATGTAGTCATTTAACATGTAATAAAACCAAGACTTATTTTAGCCAGGAGCTTAATTTAACTACTTATTTAGCTACCTCCGTACTGTATGTACGACTTATACTACCCTATTAACGCATATGAATTTCATTACAAATTATTAATTTTTATAATGTTTGGTGTTTACTCTTGCGTATATCAATAAACTCTACTTTAACGACCTATTAGCCAAACAAAATCCTTCATTTTACTAAATAATCCTTATACTATATCCAATATTCACTATGATTAGCAAAATTCAGCGACGTTTTTATATATTCTATAATTTTTAGATTAATCACTCTTTTGTTTTGCTTTTATTAACAGATAATTTACTAACTAGTATCCATTTTTATCTATTTGTATCTCAACTTTTATCTTTTAATTCAGTATGAATCTCAAAAATATTGTTTTTCAATCAATATATTTGTTTTTTACACTTTGAGCTTAAGAATTCATTTTTTTTTCCAGCAAATTGATACAATATTTTGAAAAAGAAATAAATGGTACAATGCTCATATATAATGTTATAACATCCAGTTTTTAAGTACGAGCAATTGTACGTTGCGACATCTCGAGATAAATCGCAAAGTATATTACAAAATTTGCATTCTATGTTTTAGAATTATATTCTTTTAATTTGATTTTTGTATTAATTTTCTACATCTAAGTTTATATATTTAACAATTCGTCTTATCTTGAAAAATGTCATAAACAATCCATGTATTTGGCACGAACATATATCAAGTATATTGTTATTGTTGTTGTTATTATTATTATTATTATTATTATTATTATTATTATTATTATTATTATTATTAACTAGATTTAGTACTGGTGACAAAACATTAAAATTTAAAAACATTATAAATGTTAATTATTCGTTAAGAATTTCATGTAGTCCTATCACATGTTAATTGACTATATATTAAAGTATCATATATTTATTCAAAAACTGTTATATTATCATTATTTGTGTAATGTATTAATTAAACTTATTAGATTTTAGACTCGTATATACGATAAGTTAAATAACTATATTAAATGTCAATATTTAACTTTATACATAATGTAAGGGGTTAAATAACTAAACTTAAATGACAACTAGATATTATCATCCCTCATATTAATAACTTTTTTTTTTCTTTTGTAAAATGTTAAAACTATTTACTAACTAAATTTCAATGACTATATAAATTAGATATCTATTTATTAACTAAAGAAAATTATTATAACCTTTATATAAAGAAAAAACCTATTATAATAATTGTTACCATATTTATTAATTTCCATTTTCACTTTTATTTTTGGTTATAATGAAAATTTAAATAAGAAAAATGATAAATCATCTTAAAGATTAGCTTAAAAATCTCCTAAGGTGACATGTGGTACTAATTCTCTTTCTTAATCATGCCATTTGATTTTCTCACATGTTATCATCTAATAATCAAGAGGATTTATAGATTATTATATTAATAGAATTAATCATTTCCCTTTAAATAAGTGTATAACATTATTTTTTAACAACCCCCAAAAAATATTAATTATTTATAAAAAAAGATTTATATCACTTTAAAAAGTTATCACATACCAACCACAAAATCGTGCAGTGTAACCATTTTTCTGACAAGTGAATTTTACCTCAGACGTGTATGATGTGTGCTAATCGCACAACCGAAAGGGTCCCGCACTAAGCAGATCTTAAATAGTCTTTCTCACCACACCACCTCCTTTATTGGAAAATACCGTCGATGAGAACCTACCAAGGCTCGAACTCGAGACCTTGGAGTAAACTCCTCCGAGGCCCCGCATAGCAGGTTTAGTGAAACACATGTTCAGTTTGATGTTGTAGTGAAAAATCAATTATAATAAATTAAGTTTAATGGATTATTTATCTCATATATAAAAAATTCACAATTTTAATAGTAACATTGATTATCACTAGAGAGACCAAATATATGTGATAAAACATGGTGAAATTTTACCAATTGTATATAAAAAATCAATCATAGGGTATATTATATGAAAAATATTAATCTTTTTAACTGTTTCTTTTAAAAATCTTCTTAATGTCTTAACTTAATGTCAAGTGTATTCCATTAATCTCTCTCATAACTTCATCCTTTGATTACATCATGTGTCATCATCATATTATTAGGAAAACTTGTAGAAAGATGAGTTAGAAAAATTAAACATTTTCCATATTATATCTATATTTATATATATAATTAATTCGTACAGCGTATGTTGGTTATTAAGACTAGTAGCTTTATTAAACTAGACTTTACTATTTACACAAGTTTTTTTGCAATTTTTTATAATTATTTAAGCCCTAAACTTTAAAATTAAACTCAAATTAAGCTTTTTGAGTTTTTGCATGTAATGAGAAGAAAATTACCCGAATTAATAGGAATAGTATCACATGTCACTCCAGAATTTGTTGAAAAGACAAGTGTAAATTTCTTATATACATGCAGACATATATAGGAACTCATAATTTCAGTTTGATCTACAGATGTTAATGAGTGTGAAGCCGGAACTCATAATTGCAAAGATAAATGCATTGATAATGAAGGAGGTTATACGTGCCCTTGTCCAAACGATCAACCTGGAGAATATAGGAATGATAACAATACTTGCACTACAAATAAAATACCCATTATGGAGATTTCCATAGGTAAGTGAAGTTATTGATGGTTAACTAATGTAACGGGCGTGATATATACTATACATAAACTCAAACTATTATTGTGCTATTTATAAGTTAATGATCCTTGATATAGGTACCTCAGTTGGTGGCTTATTTCTACTTTTACTCTTTACCTGGATATACTTGGGACTTAAAAGGCGTAAGAATTTGATTCGCAAAGAAAAGTTTTTTAAGAAAAATGGTGGAATAATGTTGCAACAAAGAGTTTCCGATAATGGAGGTTCTCATATTCAAGCTAAACTCTTCACAGTAGAGGAGCTTGAGAAGGCAACCAACAAGTATGATCAGAGCAGAATTATTGGAAAGGGTGGTTTTGGCACAGTATATAAAGGAGTTTTACCTGATGACAGAATAGTTGCCATAAAGAAGTCAAAGATAGTAGATCAAACCGAAACCCAAGTTGAGCAATTTATAAATGAAGTGTTTATCCTTTCCCAAGTCAATCACAGAAATGTGGTGAAGCTGATTGGTTGCTGCCTGGAAACAGAAGTTCCTTCATTGGTTTACGAATTTATTCCAAATGGCACCCTCTTTGATCACATCCACAACGAATACAAGTCGAAGGCTATTTCTTGGGATATTCGACTAAGAATAGCAACAGAGACAGCTGGAGCACTTTCATATTTACACTCTGCAGCGTCTGTCCCAATTATTCACCGAGATGTCAAATCGATGAATATACTTATTGATAGTAGCTATGTAGCAAAAGTAGCTGATTTTGGAGCGTCAAGGCTAATTCCTATGGATCAGAAGGAATTAGCAACAATGGTGCAAGGAACACTAGGTTACTTGGATCCTGAGTACTTTCACACAAGTCAACTCACTGAAAAAAGCGATGTTTATAGTTTCGGGGTAGTACTGGTGGAAATTCTAACCGGAAAGAAGATTATTAACTTCGATAGGCCAGAGAAACAAAGGAATTTAATCAAACTTTTTATCGCTTCTTTAGAAAATGAGACTCTATTAGAGGTTCTTGATAAAAACTTGCAACTAAAGGAAGTTCCTCACGATATTATCCTAGTTTCAAGGCTTGCACAAAGATGCTTACAACTTAAAGGAGACGAAAGGCCTACCATGAAAGAAGTGGCATTAGAGCTGGAAGGAATATCGGCATCAGTGATTGACAAACATCCATGGGTGAAAAGTACTTCAAATGAAGAAGTCTGAATATTTGCTTAACGCACCAAGCGAAGACTCTCAAGACCCTAACACCGATACAAGCCCGATAGCTTTTTATAGTATAATTAAGCCTAAGATAATGCCGATGCTTAGTGGTAGATATAAGTAGGGGCTGGGATCTTTAGTTAATTTGTTGCAATTAGGAATAATCAGCCAGAGTCTAGATACAACTTTCAGTAAATCTATAAAATACTAAGTTTTTATAGTTTTGTTCTTTTTTTTTTTTTCCATTTAGGTGGAGTTTATTATAGTGCTTTAAGATTGTAAACAAGTATAGCTAGTGATAATTATATTCAAATCCTTTAATTAGTCATGACGATAGTAACTTCTTGAATCTTTCATGCACATTAATAAGTTTACCAGGCAATTGTTTAAGATAAACTATTGTCTGAAAAGTAATTTCAGAACTAACATAACTAACAGTGGCAAGATGGGCGGGTTGGGTAATGGATAAAAACAGAACTTCTATATTATGAATTACTACAGGTGAGGTAACAGTTTGACCCTTTCAATTATCAACGGGTCTGTTTGGTGTGTATAATTTTATTGTATTGTAATCTTCAATATTTTTACAACAAAGATTTAGATTCTTAAGTTAATGATATTGGTTTGTAATCATAATTAACACAAAAGGAAGAGCTGGTCAAACCAACCGGTAGGTTTGGACTCCCACCAGCCGTGACTCACTTCAAACCAACCCTGTGTGACCAATTACCAAAATACACCCGTCAATCTTGCCACCTCTGAACTAACCCGGTTTATGGCGAAGAGAAAATGAAAACTCACTTGTCAAGTGCATTGCAATAGTTATTTTAAAATTTAAATCCTTGTTATCCATCTCTGTTGTCTGTGAACAAAAGCATCATGTTAATAGCATTGCAAGTAGGGCAAGTTCATTCACACGTTTAAAATATCACAAGTAGTATCACCTTGAGTTTAAGTAGCTAATCAAAATAACATTTGCCAATTTCCTTATATTCAAAAATTACCCAAAGTGCATTTGTAAGAGATAAGACCTGCTTTGGGGAGATCAATATATATAAGCAATAAACAATTCATGACAAGCATCGATGTCACATAACATATATAAAACTAATTTTATATATAATGAGTATATATATGATTATTACAATATTCAGATGATCTAAAAGAAATCAGTCGGCCCGATGATTTCGTTGATGCTTCTTATTATTATAATGAGTATATATATACGAGCATAGTGCCCGCGCGTTGTGGCGGCTAGAAGGTGAGAAAGGCAGGCGGTGATGGAGATCGAGGGAGGCTGTGGAGAAGGAGGGCGGCAACGGAGGGTGATAGAAAGTCGATAGAGTGTATAATGATTAGAGAGAAAATTGGGGAAAGGGGAATATATAAGGGTTTTATGTTTTAAGTAGGGGTATTTTGGGAAAAAATTTTTTGCTTAATTTCTTAATCTCAATCCTCTTTATAAGGGATTATATATATATATATATATATATGATTATTACAATATTCAGATGATCAACAGAAATGAAGAATAATAAACCGAATCAATATATGTCGGATGTAGAATAATATGAGAGACAAAGTAATCGAATTATGAAGAATAAGAAATCTTTGTACCAAGTCCAGGTTTTATATATCTAACTTTATGCAGCATGACATTTCCTTCCTTCATATTACAAATTGTTCCACTACTTTAGTCCCTAAATAAATATCCTGTAAACAAAACAACAAACTAGACACCACAAGTTAGAGGAAATGACAATAAGGCCCGTCCTTGTAAGGAACGGCGTTTAACCCACGTCTAACACTATTCATCAGTTTCTCTCTCCTCTAGACACACCAAGACACACCCCTACTTATAACCCCCAATTCTAACACTATTCATCCATTATTATATTATTTCATTTTCATTTTTCACAAAACTAAATAAACTCATTTTATTAAAATTAAAACACATTTTATTATTAAAAAACACATTACACGAATTAAAAAAAAACATTAGACAATGAAAATTCTGGAAAAAAACATTAAACACATAAACCTAAGAATTAAAACACATTAAATTAAAAATACAAAGTAAAACTAGATATCCTTAAAATATGGCTCGTACTTCTCGATGAGGTTTTTGCGCGTAGCCCATATTTGCTCCAGCTCGTCTTCATCTATGCCGGTGGGGATTGGCTGCTGCAAAAGTGCGAAAGCCGCCCTGACCTTCTTGCGGAAGCGCTCATCCGCTCTCAGCTGACGCTCCTCCTTTACCTTCCTCCTATCCTCATCAATTTTTCTGGCCTGCTCTTCTTACAACAGGAGCATTCGATCAAGGGTGTGCAAGGCCTGTTCTGACCCACTCGATCCACCACGGCTAGAAGTGGCATCCGAACCACTTTGGATGGGCCAGGGTTTTGGTTTTGGTTTTGGTTTCGGTTTTGGTTTTGGTTTGCAAGATTCTTATTTCTCCTAGGCATTTTGATTGATGAAGTGTGAAATGTTGAGAGAAAGATGTGTTTTTGATTGATGAAGTTTGAAGTAGTGATGAAATGGTGGTGTTTAAATAGGAAAAAAAATTAAAAAGAAGGGGAGCGGGCTAGCAACGGCTAGTAGTTTACAAAATTCAAAAAAAAAAAGTTTTTTTTTATTTATTTTGGCTGCAATTGCAACTTGGGCCCCACACCAGACGTTCGACTGCGTTCGATTTCAGACGCACGCACCAGACGCCGAGCCAGACGCACTCCGTGCTAATAGCGTCGGACGCGTCTGGTGCGTCGGACTCCTAGTAGACGCCGGACGAAGTTCCTATAAGGACCGGTCTAATAACCTTAAGTTTATATTAACTTCAGACATTCTTTTATTTGAGCTTGATGTTGAAAATTGAAGCTAACATCGTCATCATCCATTGTTTTCTATTTGTGGTTTATAATATTTACTTTTATTCTCATTAATTATGAACATGATTTATATATGTTTATATGTGTAGTTGATTGTTTATGTTAATGATAGGAATAGTGTTTTAAATCTGTTTACTTAGACTATTTAATGTTTTTCCCTTTCATTGATTGTGTTTGATAAGTTTATAAATGATTTCCTTTTTATTTTTGACTTTTAAAGTCAAACTTTCACTAGTTAAGGATTAGGATTAGCATTGCGGGTGAGTGCTGTTTACGACTGACCGATTGATTTGAACACCATTTATTTGATTAATACTCCATCTGTCCCTTTAAATATGTTTCAAAGTCAATTTTTTACAACTTTAACCTTAAATATCTTTGTTTGTGTTGTATAATATTTGATGAAATTTATTGTGGTTGATTTGATCATGAAAAGACACTCACCTCGTGATTCAGTCAACCAAACACAAGTATTTTTTTTTTTTTGAAGATAATTTAGTTAAGTTGAGAAATGTGTGTGGCTGCAATACTTAATTTTGTTAAATCAAGCGAGTTAGTATTTATTATTTGATATCAAAAGATGATCGTCTAGGTAGCAAATGTCATTTTTGGTTTCTTCTTGGTCTGTCTTACGCAGTATTGTAAATATACGTTTTAAAGGTCGTTATAACGCTTAAAGGTGGTCTGCCGTTACATTATCTGTTTTGTATTGTAGATTTATAGGTTGCACTCAATAACAGTCAAATAACACACTTAACGGGGCTAGGGCCATGCCCATGGATAATTGATAGACACATATATTTTATCTAATGGTTTTGTATTTATCAGGCCAACTTCGGTTTTGGATGCAATACAAATATCTTATGAAGCAAAATGATGGCCCCGAATAAGACCACCAAATTTAAATTTGGTTAGACACGTTATTGTTGTAAGTTTGAATAAATAAAATAATTCATATAAATATAAGTAAAAGTATCTTATCTTATACTTTTTTGGTTTTTTATGGTTGAGATATTGTTAACATATTTTTTGTAAAGAAGAAATTCTTTTATAAATTATATAGTCTCCCCGATATATTTTGTTAAGTGCATGTGTACACCGGCCTCTTGCATAATTGCATATACATTTATGTAGTGTTAATGGACTTGATATAAAATCCCAACCATTTAAGTATTTTAATTGATGTTTTACATATCGGGTGAGGATCTAACCATGGGCAACTCATAAATTCTCTTCGGATTGCATTACAGATTCAGATTTTTATTTATCATGTAGTAAAACAGTAGTGCTTGAACTCTGAGAATGTACTTATTGATATGAACATAAGTGATTCGTATAAGATGTTCATCCATACAGAATAATTTGGGACACAAATAGTGTAGCTAAAATACAAGAGGTGATTCAGAAATAGCCTATGATGATGACATTTTTAGATGTGGTTCTTCAAATGCTATGAAAAGTATCCTGATAAAATCAAAACACATACGTGTTAATATCTAGCTTAACTAATCCTTAAGGTTAAGTATACTTACAAGTTCAAGTATTACCTCATCATCACGGATGGGTCGGATATTGGCACATCTAGAGAAGACCTTCTTTCGAGCTTCTCTTACTGATGACGGTGGTTGATGTGGAGAAACATATTTAATGGTTAATTTGCATTCCTCCACTTGATTACCTGATTTTTTGTTAAACTATTACGGGTACAGGAATAAGTTTCCACCTATGAAGTTGAATATAGATTGTACAGATAGTAAACAAATCAGTTACCAGCTCTGTAGTGATATCTTTTGGCAGGAATCCGGTACTAACTACTGCACTTTGAAGCAAACACTTATCATCGCATTTCATGTTTTGAGGTGCCTCCTCTTGAGCTTGCATTGTAACTGAAAGTTTAAGACTCGAGTATTAGCCAACAAATAGGACTCAAATACACGCAATTGAAAATAATCAAAAGCTAACATGAAACATCTTTAGTAGACTTGGGCGCCAAAACTCCAGCAGGTGGATTGGCAGCATACTTATTTGGTTTCGTAGTTCTCACCTGAAAAACAACCACAGCAAAAAAAAATAGCACTAAAACTTAGCTCTCGATGTTTTTGTTAAGCTCATAGTGTCGTGACAATAATACTGTTACCTTAAATGCTACAGGACAGTCAGTTTTATTCTTTAGCTGCAGGGAAATTGTGATCTTCTCCATCAATTCAACTAAAACACACACAATGGGAATGAAACTAATCACAATTTTGAATGCGCAATAAACTAGTTTAAGAAATGAATAAAATATATCATAATTTTTACATGGAAATTGAAGCTCGTGGGGTTCGATACTAAGAAGCTTGCCCTTACAGTTTTCTTGAATGTGAGCATTGAATGAATTCTCACTTAACTACAAATTAAAAACACATTAAAAACAGAGAACACTTAAAATCTATGTGGTTGAGTAGTTGATATACATGTCCAAGCGAACAAGGACGATGATAAAAAAAAAAATATTACATACATATGTTTCTTTCAAGGACGATGATATTTTCCATTAAACATACATATGTTTCCAATTTATGTCTTGCGTAAATTATTAGTTTATCACGGTTAGTTATTGCAACATTTTGATATATGCATTAGAATTTTTCTGTAATCATATCAAAATTACTTACAGCATTGGAGTTGCTCAAATTTACTGTCCAGGCATCGGAGATTGAAGTATTAGAGTAGCTTAAATTCACTATCGAAGCATCAGACATTGAAGTCGTTGGAAGGACATCCTCTTTGGGGGTTTCTATTAGTCGTAGCAATTGTTGTTTAGGAGCAACAAAACAAACATCTATTTCGCATTCCCCTACTTGATAACCTGATTCCTTCTTAAACTAATGCATAAAATATTAAATAAGTGTCCATTTAAGTCATTAAGGAGTTAATACTTAACAATTTGAATATAGTTAGATACATTAATCTTATTTACCAGCTCTCGAGTAATATCTTCTTCTGCAAATCCTGGACTTACAACTGCACTTTGTACCATAAATTTATCCTTGCATCCCATTTCATGATTTGGATCTTCCTTTTGAGGTTGCATTGTAACTAAACGAGAGTAAAAGCTAGTTTTTTGTCAGTCTGTGGTGTAAACTTTATTTTTCCTATCTATATATAGTAAATAGTCACGTATGATCTTGTCTGAGAAAATAACAGGAAACAAAATAGCAAAAGAAACAAACATTTGATTTGGCGAGTAGATTGAGGCAACAAAATCCCGACATGGGGCAGAGCAGCATATGTATTCGGTCTTGTACTTTTCACCTGAAACTGATTAGCAAGAGAAAACATAAAGGAATCTTTGTGTATTTCACTAACACATAAAACTTTCATTAATCCGGGGGTCTTACTGTGCGATAAAACAATCATCAAATTAGTTTTGACCTCTTTAGTGACATTTGTTTTTCTTAGTAATGGCTAAAATGTAAGACTTCATACATATTATCACACTTCTTTTAAAATTGTCACTAAATTTCTAAGAAAGGGATTCACTTTAGTTGTGATGTGGGTAACTCGGGCCAGGTAATCCAAACAAAATAGAAATCGGGTCAACCTGAATGGAAACTAAATCAAAATACCAATCTATATAATAGCATACAGGTTCAGGTTAGTTGTTTACTTGTTCAAGTCACCCCAAAACAGAATAAATAATCTTATCCAGGTTTGGGTCGGGCTTCTTATTCGGATTTGGTCGTCTTTGCCAACCCTGTGATCATAACGAATGCTCGATCTAATATCTATAAATTCAATAATAGTAAACTCTACACACATAACAAAAACAAAAAATGATGTTAAAGCCAAATAGTAACAACAATACCTTAAACGCGACGTGATCATATGTTCTGTTCTCTAGTTGCATCATAGCTGAGATTTCCTTCATCAATTCAACTATACAGTACACAAGAGATTAAAATTACTCTGAAATTTCATAAGAGAAAGGGCAACAAAATTGAAATGAAATTACATTGGAAAAGAAGCTTTTGAGGTTTGACACTAACAAGCTCTCCCTCGATAATGACCTTTTTGTTTTCCTGAAAGAATTGAGATCACTAAATACCAAAGGTCGTATTTTATTTTAGCCCGAAACAAGCTCAAGAAATACTTACTTGAAATCGCAGCGAATTCTCAAGGTCTCTCACGACCTTGGTCATTAGTGGGCGTTGGGCATTATCATCAGCCAAACATTGATATGCTATTGTTGTAAACACATTCATAAATTAAGAATTTATTTCATCCTTTATTTCTTCATGGACGATATCCTTCATTTTATCAAGCTCGTACTGCTCTCGTGCCAATGTGCAAAATAGCAACTATTGCTGTAGCTGGTACACAATTTTCCACATAATACTTCAAATAACACAACACCAAAAGAGTAAACATCCGACTCTCTTTTGTTAATAATCCGCCGCGTATATAATTCGGGTCAATATACCCGGTTGTGCCTACAACTTGGGAATAAAGAAATGTGTAGTCTGTGTTAGCAGGACCAATTTTGGATAGACCAAAATCGGAGATCATGGCTTTCCAGTCTTCATCTATCAAGATGTTTGAACTCTTAACTTTATTTATTATCAAAACTGTTGGTTGCTTTTTTAATCGCTCTTAACTTTATTTTAAGGTGGTCAAACTTATCGTTTAAAGCCATGTTTTTGATGATTGAAAGAAAGAAAAAAATAGGATTGGAAATTTAGAATGCAGATCTAACAATTACAAATCTAGCTATACATAAGACCTTAGATGACCTGACATTATACATGCTTGTTTACTCCGCAAGCCCCCTTCAGAAAAAAACATGCATGTACTTAAATTATGATAATCCTTTATTGAATAATTTAAATATTCTTAAATAATATACGTATAATAAACTTAATTAAATAAATTACGAGTACAATATAAATCCTTTTACATTAAAATAAGTAGACTATATTATTTTAATATCAATTACCTTTACACCACACCACCACCGCCGTCTGCCGCCACCATTACCACCCCAACATTTTCGCGTCTACAGTTGCCACCCATCTCCGTCACCACTATTACTACTACTGTCGTATTAGGTGTGTATGCATCCAGTAGTAGTGTATAATGTTAACAGTAAAGTATCTACTCTTTAGTCAACTCCTGACAAATAATTGCCAATTTCAAATGTATATTCTTGTAGTCGCCTTAAGCGATTTTTCCTCGTCTTCAATCATATTTGTGTTTCAATTATTTACGTACCCAAAAAATATTATTATAATTTCAACTAGAAATTTTTTAGGGAAAATTTTTAAAAAAAGTAAAATTTTTACTCAGTAATTAGGTGAACCTATTTAATTTTCGTCTATTAAAAAAATCTCATTTTTAAAAATTTCTCAATAAATGTAATATCGTTAGTTTTTTAACACCAATCTTCCGTTAAATATCACGTCATTAAAAATTGATTACGTGGACGTTTGATTGAAAAGTAAAAATATAAATATATGTTATTATTATTGAATACATGGACATTTAACATTCAAGCAGGTAACAAATTACTCAAGTTTGTGGCGGTCTAAGAGTGTAATATTCTCAAAATTTGACAACTTAAGGCACTAAATATGTATATTCTCAAAAAGATGGGTGGTCAAAATACTAAAATACTCCTCACGTGTTCGTCACGTGAGAGTGTTAGCGGAAAAAATAATTAAATGGAGTCTATGGGTGGTACCAAAATTGAAAAAATAGCTAACTTGAGGTATAAAAACTATAATTTTTTCATTTAAAAATTATAATTGAAAAAATTAACAACTTCACATACCAAAAGTGTAATTTCTCTCTTTTCAATGTATTGTTGCTTTCACTGTGTGGCTGCTTTCATTGTGTGTGTGTCCTTGTATTCATTTTTCTAAAAATTAAACAATTCTCAGCGTTGGACAGTAGTGTATTATATAACGGCCCCCTACTGAACTAAGAATCTCACCATAGCGTCAATTGTAAGTCAGTCTTCATTGACGGTTTAAACATTGACTTTTAGTAAGACCTTTTACTCTTTTAGGCATGTCCCCATTACGTTGATGACTTCTTAAGTTCTTTTAACTTCCTATGTCATCTAAGACTTTTTCATAAACACCTTCTACTTATAAATATTAGGATGGACTAGAAATCAAAAACAAATTCAATGATTTCTTGTTTTTAAAAATCAAAAGTTTCAGCTCAGATTTCGATTTTATGTTAAATCCTACTCAAACCGACCCCAAGCTTGTGTGCGCACACATGTTAATGGACAGGGAATTAAAATAATACTTCATGTTATACAATGTATGTGGTATTTAAAAAAGAAAACTAAAATTCATCCACAGATTTGAAAAATACGAGTGGTTTTACTTTATGTGGATAGATGTGGAAAGACTCACAAGTGGGTTATTAATAAGAATTATACAAAAACTTCCAAAACATCTTATCATTGATTTTTTTTCCGGAACATTCAGTCGGTGTCGTCAGTATGCGACATTAGGAAAACCTCACCGTATAATGGTGAAGCCTTGCACATAGACAACGAGATGTAGACCATGGGCCGTTACAAGTATTCGAAGGAAAAAACCCCAAAACTTATCATTCTTAAGTATCAAACTCAATACTTTGGGTAAATCTGGGATTCCTGTGATCCAAAACAACTTATATTTAGTATTTTTTGGATGGACAACTTTTCATTAAATAAAAAATGGTTTTATTAGGCACTGATTATGATGTATTTAATAAACTTAATCTCTTTTAACATCGTTCGTACCCCAACCATAGAATTTCGAGTTCCGACCAGAAACTTTTCGCGGCGACATTGCCGCGAAAAGTCCCACCACGTCAACATTCCACTAACCACCAGCATTAATGGCGATTGACTATGACCAAACTTTCCGCTACGACATCTACGCAGAAAGTCTCAACGAAAAGCGCGATTCAAATTTGACTGTCCATTCCCCTTTCTTATCCTTCACTCCTTTATTATTCTTTTTTCCTTTTTTTTTCTTTTTTTCTTACTGCCAAACGAAAAAGTAAAAATCCACAAAACCTTCTCCTCCTCAAAACCAAAAATCAAGAATTGACCCTCTTTTCTCCAATTATTCCGGTCAACTATTCGCAGCGACTTTGTTTACCACCATCCCCATCTCTCTTTTAAAATACCAAACAAATCTCAGCCAAAACCCTATTTTTTAAAATCCGGCAATCGCTTTTTCCGGTCATTTTTCCGCGTTTTCTGGCTATCACCCTTTCTGTTTGCTTTTATTTATGTTCTTATAGCTTTGGTAAAATGCTTTTTTTTTATAGATTTGTTAGTAGCCTCCATGGTTCGAATTTTCCGGCCAGCCCGCTTATTTTGACTATCCTAGTTTTTGGCATGTATTTTCTGGCCATTACCCTTTTTTGTTAATTTGCATTTATTTGTATTTTGATAGTTTTGGTATATGTTTGTATTTTATTTTCTATAAATTTGTTAAGATTATTAGTATTTGTAAATTGATGTGTTAGGATTATTAGTTAGTATTGTGATTGTTATAAGTGATAAATTAGTGGTTTCTAGTTGTTGTTATTCTTGTGTTATTGATAAGCAAATTGTTAGTATTAATATGTTAGTGTTATCAAAAATCCTTAATAGTTTAAGAAAAAATTTGTAGGAAATTTTTTTAGGTTCTAAAAAATAATATAAAATACTTTTAGAAAATATAACAAAATTTAAGAACGAAAAAAGAAATATAAAAACAAGTTTAAATAAGTATATAAAAATATAACTTTAAAAATATACGTATAAAAGTAATAAAAACATAAGTTGTAATTTGTATAAAATGTATATTAACAATGAAGTATAAAAAATATATACCAAAATAACTATAAAAAGAAATATATATATATATATTGAAAAGTTATTTTGAGAACCATATTTTTTGCGAGAACCTTTGAGAACTTTTCAAATCAAGTCCAACCTCCAACCGATGATTATTCTTTACAAGAAATTTGTTTTTTAATTGTTTTCTGAATAACTTATGTGTAATTTTGAAGTTTATAATTGTGTGGAGTCATGGATTATCATTCGTTATACAATTATGTAGAGATTTAGATTCTTGATCACATGTGCACGAATATCGCTATGATTACATGTGATCATAGCAATATTCGTACACATGTGATCAAGTATCCAAATCTTCACATAATTGTATAACAGATGATAATCCATGCCTCCACACAAGTATAAACTTTAAAATTACATATAAGATATTCAGAAAACAGTCAAAAAATAATTTTCATGTAAAGAACAATCATTGGTTGGGCTTGATTTGAAAAGTTCTCAAAGGTTCTCGCAAAAAAAAGGGTTTTCAAAATAACTTTTCACTAGGTAACTTTTTTTTGAAAGGTGAATTTCGCTGAAAACTTCGTGTTGTGATTCAACAACGAGAGGTCTAGTATACGTTTTCTTAACCAGATCCGCGCTATAGAGCCCTCTCGAAGTAGAACTGCCTATTTCAAATACCCGATAGGGGAAAAAAACCTGTACTAATCCGTTCGAATGCACGACGATTAATAAGGGTAAACCATGTCTTTTCAGACTTGAACCTGAGTAAACCCAAGCCAAACCCTCATAAAGGGACTTCCTTATGTCCTCTCCAAATCTTGAACTTAAGACCTCATTAATGAGGGGATTGTCTTTCAACCATTGAGCTAATGCTCAAGGACACATATATATAATTAACTATATAAAATACTTTTAGAAAATATAAAAAAATTTATGTACGAAAAACGAAATATAAAACAAGTTTAAATAAAATTTTAAATTTATAACTTTAAAAATGTACGTATAATAGTAATAAAAACATAAGTTGTAAATAGTATAAAAGTAAATGTGACAATTTATATAAAATGTATATTAAAAATGAAGTATAAAAAGTATATACAAATATAACTATAAAAGTGTATATTATATATATATATATAACTATAAAAAAGTTTTTAAAAATTACTATAAAATACTTGTAGAAAATATAACAAAATTTAAGTATGAAAAAAATATAAAACAAGTTTAAATAAGTATATAAAATTATAACTTTAAAAATATACTTATAAAAGGATAAGTTATAATTTGTATAAAATGTATATCAAAAATGAAGTATAAAAAATATATACAAAAATAACTATAAATATATATATATATGGGTATAATTTGATTTGTATATAATTTGCAGTATAAATGGCTACAGTTTATGCCGGGGATAGTGGTAATGACCCACCACGTAAATGGTGGGTGCGGAAAATTTGGTGCTGCACCGGTAGTGGTGGTAAGAAATTTTGTGTTTGTATATATATTTTTTTATTTATGGACTTCATGTGAAATTAATAATTATTTTTGTCTTGTAGCATCTAAAAAAGGGAGGGGGAAGAACCAGACACTAAACCTGAAGAAAAAGTTTCAAGAAAAAGGTTGGTTTTGGGTTGATTTTGACATGAAAGTGTTGAAGACGTGGCACGCGGTGGGGGAATCAGGGTCTATGTTTAAGAGCTATATAGGGACATTGGTTCGTGGTAGTGGGGTCCCCATGACTTATGACTCATCGTCGGATGTGCCCACGCAAGATAAGGCCTTCCTAATTCCAGCCTTAAACGTATAATCTCTATAATATTATATTCCTAAATTGATATTTTGTGAAAAATTGATATATCGCTAACTATTACTATAAAATTGCAGGAGCGGTTCCTATTGGATCCCTTCATCAATTTGGACCCCAATGAGGTCATGTGGAAAGCATTTGAGCGCATGATCAACGCTGATGCGCAACATATGTATCGGAACTGGAAAAACGGATTCAAGAAAACCCACTTCGATAATAAGGGGGTTTAGAGTAGATTGCAGAGTTGGAGGGAGCTGTTCCCAAGGGTATGGAGCCGGAGGACTGGTTGGATTTGTTGCGCTTCTACCAGAGGGAGGACTGTGTGAAAAGGACCAAGACCAACAAGGATAACCGGGCCCTGGAGTTCTGAAATAAAGATTCCAAAAGGGTTGGGCTTGTCGGAGATAGCACTACGTAGCTTTAACAACCATGCAGATATACTGAAGATGAATCCCTGTAGCTATGCTTTTGTGGTGGAAGAAGGAAAGTACAACTTTTCTTCCACTGATTTTATTAATTTTGGAGGTAAGAGTAAGATGATGCCACGGTTACTTGACTGGGCCGTTGGAAACAAGACTTGTGACGAGGTTGATGAAGCAGCCGATGATTTCTTATGCAAAGGAGAAAATCAAGAATGCGATCAAGAATATGCTGGTCCTGGATATCGTTGTCGTTGCAAGCAGGGTTACGATGGGAATCCTTATATCAAAGATAACTGCACAAGTAAGTATTGTAAATTCCACGTATATATGTATCTACAATTTATGTCCCTTGCTTTTTTTCTAAATCGATATATGTTATTTTATTTACGGACAATCACATATATCCCAAAATCTACTATCAAAATTAAAAATTAATATCCCTACTCAAAATTTTAAATTACTAAACTGATGTCTGTGTAATACGGCGACGGTGGGGTAATAATGTCGGAGGTGGTGATGGTGACGGTGGTGGGGATGGCAATGGGGACGGTGATGGGGGTGACGATGTTAGTGAATGTAAAAGTAATTGATGTTAAAGGTGATATTAATTGTAATTATTTTAATAAAGTATTGAGAGATCTATACCTTAAATTATATTAAGGGTTGTATATATATATAGGGTAGAGATCCTGGAAGAAGGTGTCTTAAGGAGAGAAGGGAGAGAAGGTCCTATGAACCAATCAGAACGCGACATGTATCAAAATGAAAAAAATGTGCGGTGGCATTTTGGTAAATAAATCAAACTTTTCTGAAGTGATCAGCCTGGGATCCGATCAACTTGGGTCTGGGTTAGCTTGAGTTCTGATCAAGAATCCAAATCTCCACATAATTGTATAACGTATGATAATCCATGCCCCCACACAATTATAATCTTCAAAATTACACATAAGTTATTCAGAAAACAATAAAAAAAACAACTTTCATGTAAAGAATAATCATCGGTTGGGCTTGATTTGAAAAGTTCTCAAAGGTTCTCGCAAAAAAAAGGGTTCTCAAAATAACTTTTCACTATATATATATATAGGATAGAGATCAAATTAGGACTACAAGGAGAGAAGGGAGAGAAGGTTCATTTTTTTATTTTTTAGCTTATTTTTTTGAACTTTTTTTTTCCCGTTTTTCACCTTTTTCATTTTCTTTTTAGTTAACCAATTTCATATAAAAGTTTTAAATTTTTTTAAAAAATATATTATATATATATTTTTAAAGGGCTTAGCCCATAAGCCATAGGCAAAGCCTCTCAGACTATGGTTGAACATGATAGCTAAGGGGGAAGCCCGTTAGGTGGATCACCACATCATCGATCACCCCTATGACATATCACCCTCAATGACCTATCACTCCCACCAGCTACCCTTTATTAAATATCCTTAAGGGCGAAACCCGTACCGTACCTTTATATGTATAACTCACTAACTCAGATTAGAAACTTTTTTTTTCTAAATTTTTTTAAAATTTTTTTATGGTTTGAGTTAATTAAAAAAAGAATGAAAAAAGTGGAAAAAATGAAAAAATATTAAAAAAACAAGCTAAAAAAAATAAAAAACGGGTCTTCTCTTTCTTCTCTCCTTAAGAACCTTCTCTCCGGATCTCTACTCTATATATATTAAACCAAATATATATATATATATATGTATATATATATATTAGATGGAGATGTTTAAATTAGTGAATAAAGAAAGAGAGTATTTTTGGTTTTACAAAGGCAGAAAGTTTAAGAAAAAAAAGATGGTTTATTTTATTAGATGTATAGATATAGATATATATATACCAAATTGATCATTAAATATAAAAATATATCCATTAATATGTATTTCATTAGATATAACTAGTTATTGTACCCTTGCATTGCTGTGAAACGGAACACACTTTTTACACAAAGTTTAGTATACTAAAAATATATAGTAGTATTATTTCAATACATATACATTTATGTCAAATCTTGGAACCCAAATTTGAAGAAAAAAGCAAAAACAAATAAACAAACATGTATCAATAATAAAAATAACGTATAAGAATATGTATACATAAAATATGTATACATAAAAGACTAAAACAAAAACTAAATTAATGTAAATCATGAAACTCTGACGACAGTGATGCGATATAGTCTCTTATTTTCAATGTTACATAAGTGAAAAACTTAACGATAATGAAAATTGTAATAATAGTAAAATAAACAAAAGACAATGATCAAAATCAAATGTTTAAATGTAAATATAAAAGTAGATTGATAGAAAGATGAAAGCCCAAAGTTTTGTATCAAAAACATGAAAAATTAAAATTTTAATAAAGGATAAAAATTAAAAGATGGAAATTTTAAAGGTTAAAAAAAAAGATAAAGTTCAAAAGATGTTGCACATCATGTATATATATAGTTTTACTATGATAAGGTAAAAGTTAAAAGATAAAACTTTTAGGGGGTCAAATGAAAATTGACAAAAGTAAAAAAAGTGTTGTACTTTATGCAAAAAGAACTTGTACAATTATGTTGGGGTAAAAGTTTAAAGATATAAGGGGTAAAATAAAAATTAATAAAAGTAAAAAACTGTTACTTTAATTTATGCATATTTTGGTTACTTAGTATGAGTTAAAGTTTAAAGATAAAAACTTAAGAAGATAAAATGAAAATTAATAAAAATATTTATTATGAGGTAAAAGTTTAAAGATTAAAACTTTAAGGAGTAAAATAAAAATAAATAAATGTAAAAAAGTGTTGTACTTTTATGGACTAAACATGTAGTCATTTAACATGTAATAAAACTAAGACTCATTTTAGCCAGGAGCTTAATTTAACTACTTATTTGGCTACCTCCGTACTGTATGTACGACTTATACTACCCTATTAACACATATGAATTTCATTACAAAATATTAATTTTTATAATGTTTGGTGTCTACTCTTGCGTATATCAATAAAGTCTACTTTAACAACCTATTAGCCAAACAAAATCCTTGATTTTACTAAATAATCCTTATACTATATCCAATATTTACTATGATTAGCAAAATTCAGCGACGTTTTTATATATTCTATAATTTTTAGATTAATCACTCTTTTGTTTTGCTTTTATTAACAGATAATTTACTAACTAGTATCCATTTTTATTTATTTGTATCTCAACTTTTATCTTTAAATTTCAGTATGAATCTCAAATATTGTTTTTCAATCAATATATTTGTTTTTTACACTTTGAGCTTAAGAATTCATTTTTTTTCCAGCAAATTGATACAATATTTTGAAAAAGAAATAAATGGTACAATGCTCATATATAATGTTATTAACTTTTTTATTAATCAAAAGTAGGCTTGTTATAACATCCAGTTTTTAAGCACGAGCAATTGTACGTTGCGACATCTTGAGATAAATCGCAAAGTATATTACAAAATTTGCATTCTATGTTTTAGAATTATATTCTTTTAATTTGATTTTTGTATTAATTTTCTACATCTAAATTTATATATTTAACAATTCGTCTTATCTTGAAAAATGTCATAAACAATCCATGTATTTGACACGAACATATATCAAGTATATTGTTATTGTTGTTGTTATTATTATTATTATTATTATCATTATTATTATCATTATTAACTAGATTTGGTACTGGTGACAAAATATTAAAATTTAAAACATTATAAATGTTAATTATTCGTTAAGAATTTCATGTAGTCCTATCACATGTTAATTGACTATATATTAAAGTATCATATATTTATTCAAAAACTGTTATATTATCATTATTTTTGTAATGTATTAATTAAACTTATTAGATTTTAGACTCGTATATACGATAAGTTAAATAACTATATTAAATGTCAATATTTAACTTTATACATAATGTAAGGGGTTAAATAACTAAACTTAAATGACAACTAGATATTATCATCCCTCATATTAATAACTTTTTTTTTCTTTTGTAAAATGTTAAAACTATTTACTAACTAAATTTCAATGACTATATAAATTAGATATCTATTTATTAACTAAAGAAAATTATTATAACCTTTATATAAAGAAAAAACCTATTATAATAATTGTTACCATATTTATTAATTTCCATTTTCACTTTTATTTTCGGTTCTAATGAAAATTTAAATAAGAAAAATGATAAATCATCTTAAAGATTAGCTTAAAAATCTCCTAAGGTGACATGTGGTACTAATTCTCTTTCTTAATCATGCCATTTGATTTTCTCACATGTTATCATCTAATAATCAGGAGGATTTATAGATTATTATATTAAGAAAATTAATCATTTCCCTTTAAATAAGTGTATAACATTATTTTTTAACAACCCCCAAAAAATATTAATTATTTATAAAAAAAGATTTATATCACTTTAAAAAGTTATCACATACCAACCACAAAATCGTGCAGTGTAACCATTTTTCTGACAAGTGAATTTTACCTCAGACGTGTATGATGTGTGTTAATCGCACAACCGAAAGGGTCCCGCACTAAGCAGATCTTAAATAGTCTTTCTCACCACACCACCTCCTTTATTGAAAAATACCGTCGATGAGAACTTACCAAGGCTCGAACTCGAGACCTTGGAGTAAACTCCTCCAAGGCCCCCGCATAACAGGTTTAGTGAAACACATGCTCAGTTTGATGTTGTAGTGAAAAATCAATTATAATAAATTAAGTTTAATGGATTATTTATCTCATATATAAAAAATTCACAATTTTAATAGTAACATTGATCATCACTAGAGAGACCAAATATATGTGATCAAACATGGTGAAATTTTACCAATTGTATATAAAAAATCAATCATAGGGTATATTATATGAAAAATATTAATCTTTCTAAATGTTTCTTTTAAAAATCTTCCTAATGTCTTAACTTAATGTCAAGTGTATTCCACTAATCTCTCTCATAACTTCATCCTTTGATTACATCATGTGTCATCATCATATTATTAAGAAAATTTGTAGAAAGATGAGTTAGAAGGATTAAACATTTTCCATATTATATCTATATTTATATATATAATTAATTCGTACAGTGTATGGTTATTAAGACTAGTAGCTTTATTAAACTAGACTTTACTATTTACACAAGTTTTTTGCAATTTTTTAAACTTATTTAAGCCCTAAACTTTAAAATTAAACTCAAATTAAGCTTTTTGAGTATTTGCATGTAATGAGAAGAAAATTACCCGAATTAATAGGAATAGTATCACATGTCACTCCAGAATTTGTTGAAAAGACAAGTGTAAATTTCTTATATACATGCAGACATATATAGGAACTCATAATTTCAGTTTGATCTACAGATGTTAATGAGTGTGAAGCCGGAACTCATAATTGCAAAGATAAATGCATTGATAATGAAGGAGGTTATACGTGCCCTTGTCCAAACGATCAACCTGGAGAATATAGGAATGATAACAATACTTGCACTACAAATAAAATACCCATTATGGAGATTTCCATAGGTAAGTGAAGTTATTGATGGTTAACTAATGTAACGGGCGCGATATATACTATACATAAACTCAAACTATTATTGTGCTATTTATAAGTTAATGATCCTTGATATAGGTACCTTAGTTGGTGGCTTATTTCTACTTTTACTCTTTACCTGGATATACTTGGGACTTAAAAGGCGTAAGAATTTGATTCGCAAAGAAAAGTTTTTTAAGAAAAATGGTGGAATAATGTTGCAACAAAGAGTTTCTGATAATGAAGGTTCTCATATTCAAGCTAAACTCTTCACAGTAGAGGAGCTTGAGAAGGCAACCAACAAGTATGATCAGAGCAGAATTATTGGAAAGGGTGGTTTTGGCACAGTATATAAAGGAGTTTTACCTGATGACAGAATAGTTGCCATAAAGAAGTCAAAGATAGTAGATCAAACCGAAACCCAAGTTGAGCAATTTATAAATGAAGTGTTTATCCTTTCCCAAGTCAATCACAGAAATGTGGTGAAGCTGATTGGTTGCTGCCTGGAAACAGAAGTTCCTTCATTGGTTTACGAATTTATTCCAAATGGCACCCTCTTTGATCACATCCACAACGAATACAAGTCGAAGGCTATTTCTTGGGATATTCGACTAAGAATAGCAACAGAGACAGCTGGAGCACTTTCATATTTACACTCTGCAGCGTCTGTCCCAATTATTCACCGAGATGTCAAATCGATGAATATACTTATTGATAGTAGCTATGTAGCAAAAGTAGCTGATTTTGGAGCGTCAAGGCTAATTCCTATGGATCAGAAGGAATTAGCAACAATGGTGCAAGGAACACTAGGTTACTTAGATCCTGAGTACTTTCACACAAGTCAACTGACTGAAAAAAGCGATGTTTATAGTTTCGGGGTAGTACTGGTGGAAATTCTAACCGGAAAGAAGATTATTAACTTCGATAGGCCAGAGAAACGAAGGAATTTAATCAAACTTTTTATCGCTTCTTTAGAAAATGAGACTCTATTAGAGGTTCTTGATAAAAACTTGCAACTAAAGGAAGTTCCTCACGATATTATCCTAGTTTCAAGGCTTGCACAAAGATGCTTACAACTTAAAGGAGATGAAAGGCCTACCATGAAAGAAGTGGCATTAGAGCTCGAAGGAATATCGGCATCAGTGATTGACAAACATCCATGGGTGAAAAGTACTTCAAATGAAGAAGTAACTGAATATTTGCTTAACGCACCAAGCGAAGACTCTCAAGACCCTAACACTGATACAAGCCCGATAGCTTTTTATAGTATAATTAAGCCTAAGATAATGTCGATGCTTAGTGGTAGATATAAGTAGGGGCTGGGATCTTTGGTTAATTTGTTGCAATTAGGAATAACCAGCCAGAGTCTGTTGAGAATAATTCAAAGGTTACTTTTGCACGTGTTTGTTTTTTAATAATAATGTACTTCCTGGTCTATAGGATAGTACCTAGTTTTTAGCAGTCATGGGTAGAAGTGGTTTAGTGGTTTGCTTTTTATTTGCTTACCGTTGTACTCAACTGCTATATATATGGCAACTTTATCATTGAATAAGATTATCAAGTTTTCTGGTCTTTTGTTATCACAAACAACAGAGTCTGGATACAACTTTCAGTAAATCTATAAAATACTAAGTTTTTATAGTTTGTTCCTTTTTTTTTTTCCATTTAGGTGGAGTTTATTATAGTGCTTTAAGATTGTAAACAAGTATAGCTAGTGATAATTATATTCAAATCCTTTAATTAGTCATGACGATATTGTTGGCTAGTAACTTTTTGTATCTTTCATGCACATTAATAAGTTTACCAGGCAATTGTTTAAGATAAACTATTGTCTGAAAAGTAATTTCAGAACTAACATAACTAACAGTGGCAAGATGGGCGGGTTGGGTAATGGATAAAAACAGAACTTCTATATTATGAATTACTACAGGTGAGGTAGCAGTTTGACCCTTTCAATTATCAACGGGTCTGTTTGGTGTGTATAATTTTATTGTATTTTAATCTTCAATATTTTTTCAACAAAGATTTAGATTCTTAAGTTAATGATATTGGTTTGTAATCATAATTAACACAAAAGGAAGAGCTGGTAAAACCAACCGGTAGGTTTGGACTCCCACCAGCCGTGACTCACTTCAAACCAACCTTGTCTGACCTATTACCAAAATACACCCGTCAATCTTGCCACCTCTGAACTAACCCGGTTTATGGCGAAGAGAAAACGAAAACTCACTTGTCAAGTGCATTGCAATAGTTATTTTAAATCCTTGTTATCCATCTCTGTTGTCTGTGAACAAAAGCATCATGTTAATAGCATTGTAAGTAGGAGAAATTCATTCAGACGTAAAATATCACAAGTATTATCACCTTGAGTTTAAGTAGCTGATCAAAATAACATTTGTCAATTTCCTTATATTCAAAAAGGGATATACTATTTACACACCTCTCTTTTTATTTACACTAACCCTAAACGCTGCTTCTAGTTGTATACGCCGCGTATGAATTACACGTGTACGAGTAGGCCATAGGGATTTTGGCTGCTTTTGAAAAGCCATGGAATTTATTTATAAAAATGAATTGTCACTACCGATATTCGAACACAGGACCAGTGATCTCAAAGTTTGCCCCTCTTGCCACTTGGGCTACAACTAATTTATTGCTAATTAGCTTTCTTTATTTTATATATCCGTTCTATACGTATCACAAATACAACATCAAACTACGTTTTTACTTATAAATTGGTTTTATAAATTAAAAAATACTTTACAACGAAAATATTATATGACGAAAATATTACGTGTGTGGGTTTTATAAAAAGTTTTAGTAAATGATATAGACTAGTAATTTTACCCGGGCGTTGCTCTGGGTGGAAAATAAATATATAGTGACAAAAGTTAATAACATCAAACTGAAAAACGAAATTTGTGTGGTAAAAGTTAAAAAAACAAAAGTTACCCTGTAAGACTATAATATGTGGTCACATGTCTTCATGTTGTAACCGTGTTTTTATGTAGATGACCAACTTATATATGCGAGTTATATAAAATAAAGAAAGCAAATTAGCAACGAAACAGTTGTAGCCCAAGTGGCAAGAAGGGTAAACTTTGAGATCAACTGTCCAGTGTTTTATTGGCGGCAACGACAATTCGTTTTTATAAATAATGAGATATGTCACCCGGGACATTAAATTTGTTAACGATTTAATAAAAAAAAAATTATTCAAGAGATAATGTGTCATAAACTTTTTGAAGAAAAAGCACGTATTATTCAAATTATTAAAAACTGACATTTGTCAGTTAAAAAAATGAACTGTAAAAGTTTTGTGTGAAAGTGAAAGTCATTCACATAAAAGTTTAGTGCTAAAAGTGTAATAGACTTAAATGTTGTGGTGAAAATAAAAAAAAAATCAAAAAGTATAAAAATTTGGTGCTAAAAGTATAAGGGGTTAAAATGTTGTGGTGAAAATAAAATGAATAGAAAGTTTATTATACTTTACAAGTTTTCCCATACATTTCTTTTTAATATATGTGTTAAAAAGTTTGTTGCTAAAGTGTAAGAGGTAATGTTGTAGTTAAAATAAAAGATTATCAAAAAGTAAAAAAATTTAGTGTTAAAAATGTAAGGGGTTAAGATATTATGGTGAAAATAAAAAGATTAAAAAGTTTACTAAGAATTATAATAGTTTTGTTCTGAAAGTGTAAAGAGTGAAACTATTGTGGTGAAAATAAAAAATTTAATAAAAAGTATACTATTCTATAAACGTTTTCCCGTACCTTAAAATAAAAGAAAATTAAAAACTATGAAAGTTTAGGCCACTTTTTTACTACGTAAATCAATTTTGGGGAACTTAATTGTTAATAAACCGAGCCTTAAGACCTTAAATACCTTTATAATGATAATATCTAGTGAATTAACTTATAAAACTCCAAGTTATTTAACAAAAAACACTTGAAAAATTTAAAAACTCGCTAATAATTCATTTAACGGCCGTTTAGGCCACTTTTTTACTACGTAAATCGATTTTGGGCCACTTGATTGTTAATACACCGAGCCTTAAGACCTTAAATAACTTCATAATGATAATATCTAGTGAATTAACACAAAAAACTCCAAGTCATTTAACAAAAAACATGCAAAATAAATAGTAACAAGTAAAACAAAGAAAAAAGCATTAAAAGTGATCAATAGCTTCTTAATGATGTATTGTTATAGATCAGTTCTTAAAAATATTCTATGTAATCATCTTTCGTTAATATCGAACGAAAATCAAGAGTACATTATATGTTTTTTTTATCCGAATATCTAGTCAACGAGATGTTGACCATGGGCCATTAAAAGTATTCGGAGGAAAAACTCCAAGACTTGTCATCCCTAAGAATCGAACTTAATACCTTGGTAAAAGTTCTAGATGCCTTTTACCAGTTAGACTAGTCATTATTAACACGTTATATGTTTTTAACTTTTGATTTACATACATTCTAAAAACTTAAAAAGTGAAAATCTAATAAACATCAATATCAGAAAGCATAATTAAATTGTTTAATGCTAACGTCTCTGTTTTGGGCCTGAAGAATGACTTGGGCTTGACAGCCCACGAAAAGACTGGGCCTGGTATGAAGCGGGTTCTATTATTAACTCAAATAGAACTCTCCTGCATAAGACACGACTGTTAAGCGGGTTATAATATTTTTTTAACCGGGTTATATTAAGGAGCGTGTAGTTGTAATATAGAAATTGTTATCCCTGAGAATCGAACTCAAGACCTTGGATAAAACTTGAGATGCCTCTGACCAGTTGGACTAGTTACCATTGGCACGTTAAATTGTTTCAATCTTTATCTTTTGAACTGTAAGGTGCAAGCTAACGTTTATGTTTTGAGCCTACAAAATGAATTGGGCTTGACAACCCACGAAAAGGAAATTAGGATTCAAAAAGTTTATACGGTCAAATAAAAATCTGCCCAAAAGTAACAATAAAAAAACAAAACAAAAAAACAATATCTTTTACACGTGTCAATTCAGTACATTAAATGCAGTGCAGCTAACTATGTATCACTGATCAATCTTACTGTAGTTTATGTATAAACAATGGGGAAAAATAGGCCCACTATGACACGTATTAAGCTTTTAGAGGTTGTTTGAAATTAAGTTAAGTTTTTATTGTTCAATTAGAATCTTGTCAGTGTCTAAATAGAATCTTCCTTCAAAAATTACCCAAAGTGCATTTGTAAGAGATAAGACCTACTTTGGGGAGATCAATATATATAAGCAATAAACAATTCATGACAAGCATCGATGTCACATAACATATATAAAACTAATTTTATATATAATGAGTATATATATATGATTATTACAATATTCAGATGATCTAAAAAAAATCAGTCGGCCCGATGATTTCGTTGATGCTTCTTATTATATATTATAATGAGTATATATATATATGATTATTACAATATTCAGATGATTAACAGAAATGAAGAATAATAAACCGAATCAATATATGTCAGATGTAGAATAATATGAGAGACAAAGTAATCGAATTATGAAGAATAAGAAATCTTTGTACCAAGTCCAGGTTTTATATATCTAACTTTATGCAACATGACACTTCCTTCCTTCATATTACAAATTGTTCCACTACTTTAGTCCCTAAATAAATATCCTGTAAACAAAACGACAAACTAGACACCACAAGTTAGAGGAAATGACAATAAGAACCCTAAGTTTATATTAACTTTAGACATTCTTTTATTTGAGCCTGATGTTGAAAATTGAAGCTAACATCATCATCATCCATTGTTTTCCATTTGTGGTTTATAATATTTACTTTTATTCTCATTAATTATGAACATGATTTATATATGTTTATGTGTAGTTGATTGTTTATGTTAATGATAGGAATAGTGTTTTAAATCTGTTTAGACTATTTAATGTTTTTACCTTTGATTGATTGTGTTTGATTAGTTTATAAATGATTTCTTATTTATTTTTGACTTTCAAAGTCAAACTTTCACTAGTTAAGGATTAGGATTAGCATTGCGGGTGAGTGTTGTTTACAACTGACCGATTGATTTGAACACCATTTATTTGATTATATAATACTCTATTTGTCCCATTAAATATGTCTACTTTTAAATTTTCAAAGTCAATTTTTTACAACTTTGACCTTAAATATCTTTGTTTGTGTTGTATAATATTTGATGAAGTTTATTGTGGTTGATTTGATCATGAAAAGACACTCACCTCGTGATTAAGTCAACCAAACACGAGTCTTTTTTTTTTTTTAAGATAATTTAGTTAAGTTGAGAAATGCGTGTGGCTACAATACTTAATTTTGTTAAATTAAGCGAGTTAGTATTTATTGTTTGATATCAAAAGATGATCGTCTAGGTAGCAAATGTCATTTTTGGTTTCTTCTTGGTCTGTCTTACGCAGTATTGTAAATATACGTTTTAAAGGTCGTTATAATGCTTAAAGGTGGTCTGCCGTTACATTATCTGTTTTGTATTGTAGATTTATAGGTTGCACTCAATAACAATCACATAACACACTTAACAGGGCTAGGGCCATGCCCATGGATAATTGATTGACACATATATTTTATCTAATGGTTTTATGTTTATCAGGCCAACTTCGGTTTTGGACACAATACAAATATCTTAATTATGAAGCAAAAAGATGGCCCCGAATAACACAACCAAATTTAAATTTGGTTAGACACGTTATTGTTGTAAGTTTGAATAAATAAAATAATTCATATAAATATAAGTAAAAGTATCTTATCTTATACTTTTTTGGTTTTTTATGGTTGAGATATTGTTAACATATTTTTTGTAAAGAAGAAATTCTTTTATAAATTATAGTCTCCCCGATATATTTTGTTAAGTGCATGTGTACACCGGCCTCTTGCATAATTGCATATACATTTATGTAGTGTTAATGGACTTGATATAAAATCCCAACCATTTAAGTATTTTAATTGATGTTTTACATATCGGGTGAGGATCTAACCATGGGCAACTCATAAATTCTCTTTGGATTGCATTACAGATTCAGATTTTTATTTATCATGTAGTAAAACAGTAGTGCTTGAACTCTGAGAATGTACTTATTGATATGCACATAAGTGATTCGTATAAGATGTTCATCCATACAGATCGAATAATTTGGGACACAAATTGTGTAGCTAAAATACAAGAGGTGATTCAGAAATAGCCTATGATGATGACATTTTTAGATGTGGTTCTTCAAATGCTATGAAAAGTATCCTGATAAAATCAAAACACATACGTGTTAATATCTAGCTTAACTAATCCATAAGGTTAAGTATACTTACAAGTTCAAGTATTACCTCATCATAACGGATGGGTCGGATATTGGCACATCTAGAGAAGACCTTCTTTCGAGCTTCTCTTACTGATGACGGTGGTTGATGTGGAGAAACATATTTAATGGTTAATTTGCATTCCTCCACTTGATTACCTGATTTTTTGTTAAACTATTACGGGTACAGGAATAAGTTTCCACCTATGAAGTTGAATATAGATTGTACAGATAGTAAACAAATCAGTTACCAGCTCTGTAGTGATATCTTTTGGCAGGAATCCGGTACTAACTACTGCACTTTGAAGCAAACACTTATCATCGCATTTCATGTTTTGAGGTGCCTCCTCTTGAGCTTGCATTGTAACTGAAAGTTTAAGACTCGAGTATTAGCCAACAAATAGGACTCAAATACACGCAATTGAAAATAATCAAAAGCTAACATGAAACATCTTTAGTAGACTTGGGCGCCAAAACTCCAGCAGGTGGATTGGCAGCATACTTATTTGGTTTCGTAGTTCTCACCTGAAAAACAACCACAGCAAAAAAAAATAGCACTAAAACTTAGCTCTCGATGTTTTTGTTAAGCTCATAGTGTCGTGACAATAATACTGTTACCTTAAATGCTACAGGACAGTCAGTTTTATTCTTTAGCTGCAGGGAAATTGTGATCTTCTCCATCAATTCAACTAAAACACACACAATGGGAATGAAACTAATCACAATTTGAATGCGCAATAAACTAGTTTAAGAAATGAATAAAATATATCATAATTTTTACATGGAAATTGAAGCTCGTGGGGTTCGATACTAAGAAGCTTGCCCTTACAGTTTTCTTGAATGTGAGCATTGAATGCATTCTCACTTAACTACAAATTAAAAACACATTAAAAACAGAGAACACTTAAAATCTATGTGGTTGAGTAGTTGATATACATGTCCAAGCGAACAAGGACGATGATAAAAAAAAATAAAAATTACATACATATGTTTCTTTCAAGGACGATGATATTTTCCATTAAACATACATATGTTTCCAATTTATGTCTTGCGTAAATTATTAGTTTATCACCGTTAGTTATTGCAACATTTTGATATATGCATTAGAATTTTTCTGTAATCATATCAAAATTACTTACAGCATTGGAGTTGCTCAAATTTACTGTCCAGGCATCGGAGATTGAAGTATTAGAGTTGCTTAAATTCACTATCGAAGCATCAGACATTGAAGTCGTTGGAAGGACATCCTCTTGGGGGTTTCTATTAGTCGTAGCAATTGTTGTTTAGGAGCAACAAAACTAACATCTATTTCGCATTCCCCTACTTGATAACCTGATTCCTTCTTAAACTAATGCATAAAATATTAAATAAGTGTCCATTTAAGTCATTAAGGAGTTAATACTTAACAATTTGAATATAGTTAGATACATTAATCTTATTTACCAGCTCTCGAGTAATATCTTCTTCTGCAAATCCTGGACTTACAACTGCACTTTGTACCATAAATTTATCCTTGCATCCCATTTCATGATTTGGATCTTCCTTTTGAGGTTGCATTGTAACTAAACGAGAGTAAAAGCTAGTTTTTTGTCAGTCTGTGGTGTAAACTTTATTTTTCCTATCTATATATAGTAAATAGTCACGTATGATCTTATCTGAGAAAATAACAGGAAACAAAATAGCAAAAGAAACAAACATTTGATTTGGCGAGTAGATTGAGGCAACAAAATCCCGACATGGGGCAGAGCAGCATATGTATTCGGTCTTGTACTTTTCACCTGAAACTGATTAGCAAGAGAAAACATAAAGGAATCTTTGTGTATTTCACTAACACATAAAACTTTCATTAATCCGGGGGTCTTACTGTGCGATAAAACAATCATAAAATTAGTTTTGACCTCTTTAGTGACATTTATTTTTCTTAGTAATGGCTAAAATGTAAGACTTCATACATATTATCACACTTCTTTTAAAATTGTCACTAAATTTCTAAGAAAGGGATTCACTTTAGTTGTGATGTGACTGACTTTTTCAGTGACAGGGGGGTGTTTATGGGTCGGGTAACTCGGGCCAGGTAATCCAAACAAAATAGAAATCGGGTCAACCTGAATGGAAACTAAATCAAAATACCAATCTATATAATAGCATACAGGTTCAGGTTAGTTGTTCACTTGTTCAAGTCACCCCAAAACAGAATATATAATCTTATCCAGGTTTGGGTCGGGCTTCTTATTCAGATTTGGTCCTCTTTGCCAACCCCGTGATCATAACGAACGCTCGATCTAATATCTATAAATTCAATAATATATAGTAAACTCTACACACATAACAAAAACAAAGAATGATGTGAAAGCCAAATAGTAACAACAATACCTTAAACGCGACGTGATCATATGTTCTGTTCTCTAGTTGCATCATAGCTAAGATTTCCTTCATCAATTCAACTATACAATACACAAGAGATTAAAATTAGTCTGAAATTTCATAAGAGAAAGGGCAACAAAATTGAAATGAAATTACATTGGAAAAGAAGCTTTTGAGGTTTGACACTAACAAGCTCTCCCTCGATAATGACCTTTTTGTTTTCCTGAAAGAATTGAGATCACTAAATACCAAAGGTCGTATTTTATTTTAGCCCGAAACAAGCTCAAGAAATACTTACTTGAAATCGCAGCGAATTCTCAAGGTCTCTCACGACCTTGGTCATTAGTGGGCGTTGGGCATTATCATCAGCCAAACATTGATAAGCTATTGTTGTAAACACATTCATAGATTTAGGATTTATTTCATCCTTTATTTTTTCATGGACGATATCCTTCATTTTATCAAGCTTATACTGCTCTCGTGCCAATGTTGCAAAATAGCAACTATTGCTGTAGCTGGTACACAATCTTCCACAGAATACTTCAAATAACACAACACCAAAAGAGTAAACATCCGACTCTTTTGTTAATAATCCGCCGCCTATATAATTCGGGTCAATATACCCGGTTGTGCCTACAACTTGGGAATAAAGAAATGTGTAGTCTGTGTTAGCAGGACCAATTTTGGACAGACCGAAATCGGAGATCATGGCTTTCCAGTCTTCATCTATCAAGATGTTGGAACTTTTAATGTCACGGTGCAATACTCTTTGTTGGGTCTTGTCAGGATTATGAAGGTATGCTAAGCCGCGAGCTGCTCCAATACAAATATCAAGAAGTCGGACCCATGTAAGATCACCACCGATATACATGTCGAGGCTCCTTCTAGATGCATACTCGTACACAAGGATTTTGTCTTTGCCTTCATCACAAAACCCCAAAAGAGAAGCAACATTTGTATGTCTGTAGTGTGAAAGCAGCATAACCTCCTTCCAAAACTCTACAACACCTTGTCCAAATCTAGGATCTAAAACCTTTATAGCAACCGTTTTATGCTGCCCATCGGATTGCACGAATTCTCCCTTGTACACTTTTCCGAATCCTCCTGCCCCGATGCAATTGGCAAAGTTGTTGGTTGCTTTTTTTATAGCTGTTAGCTCTATTTTAAGGTGATCAAACATATCGTTTAAAGGCATGTTTAACTTTGATGATTGAAAGACAGAAATAGGATATGATTGGATATTCAGAATTACAGATCTCCGCTAGCTATAAGACCTTGTATGACCTGACATTAATTGTATCATATATATATGCTCAGCAAGACATATAAAGAAAGAAAAAACTATTCACAACTACCTTACGCGGGTTTTGAGCCCCAATACTTCGAGAGTGTAAAGGGAGATTAAGATGTAGGCAGACCTTACCCCTACCAAGGTTGAGAGACTCCTTTCAGGTTCTAACTAGATGGTAGAAAAGGACCTCCGGCCTTTTCATGGGATAAAGATCGAACTCTCTTGACTTCTGTCTCCGGAGATCGTGGAAGTCATTTCTAAAACCAAATTTCTTCACAAAGAGGAAGCGTAAATAAATTGAGTGTAAATTAAGTTTTACCTTGATCAATTTGAATGACTTTTTACTCACTTCAGAAAGTAAAAAAATGTAAAGCAATTATTAGATTACATTCTATTTGGCTGTTATCAAAATGATGAGTTAGAGTACAGTTGTGACATCAGTTTAGAACTTCAACTTACCTATCTTATACATCATGGATCCACTAGTAAAGCAAGAAACAATAACAATAATGCATCTTGTTTCCTTTCCTATCTCATGAATCACGACTTAATTTAGTGCTTTTCAATTCAAAAATACCAAAAACAATCGATAGCTTGTTGCTATCCGACACTTTATTGTATGCATACACTCCAAATGGTCATTAATTATTAATTAAATCAGTCCATCTATAACAGATTCCGTCTTGATTTACGCGTGATCAAAAGCAATGTGAACGAGGATATTTTATTAATTACTTATTGTATATCATATACTATGTGCAATGCGAAATGATTAAAGTGATTGTGGTGGTTTGTTTGTATCGAACAATTTCAACAAATAATATATGGGCCAGGTCCAATAGTAGTTTCCACGAATTTCATATAGCATATCTACAGCAAAATGCATTACAGTATAAAATTCATACCTAAGCTAGCTAGCCTTTTATATACTCATATCCTCTCCTCAATAAATTAACTACACAACTAATTAATACATAACTAAATTTAATTAAATTAATTAAAACAACCATAATTATGCATTTACCAATAGTCCTACTAGCAGTGGTAGTAGTAGTATTATTCTTGGTGCCTGCAATAAGTTCTCAGCCGCCGCCGCCGCCGCCGCCGCCGGAAGATTGTGAAAGGTCATGTGGCAATGTGAGTATTCCTTTTCCCTTTGGTTTAACGGAAAGATGCTCCTACGATAGTAGCTTTCTCGTGACATGTGAATCTGGTGGTCCCAAAATTGTTTTATTTTACGAAAATATTGATATCGTTAATATTAATACTAACACAAGTGAATTAGAGGCTATGGCAATCGTTGCCTATGATTGCTCCAACAGCTCTTATTCAGCCACATTCGAGACAAATGGATCTTTCTCGATATCAAAGAAAAACAGATTGTTTGCCGTTGGGTGTAATATTTCAGGAGATACAGACAATACTTCATGCGATTCTGTATGTAATTACGATTCTATGAGAAACGGATCATGCTTAGCTGGAAATGGTTGTTGTGAAGCAAAACTTCCAAAAGGGATAACCGGGTTCTTTATATCAACATATCGTTCGGTTGGCATGGATAGAAATGAACTGGACAAGAATCCCTGTAGCTATGCATTTGTCGTGGAACAAGGCAAGTACGAATTTTCTACGACTGATCTTCTTGATTTCCAAGGTACTAAAAGGAATTATCCGATGACATGGTTACTTGACTGGGCAATTGGAAACGACACTTGTGCCATGGTTGATCAGGAATCGGATGATTTCTTATGCAAAGGAAACAGTGAATGTATTCAAGAATTTGTTGGTCGTGGATATCGGTGTCGTTGCAAGCAGGGTTATTCTGGCAACCCTTATCTTAAAGATAACTGCATAAGTAAGTACTCCGTATAAATTTACGTATATATATATATATTCTTCGTTGTTAGTATTTTCATGATTTTCATATCTCTGTCTTGAATTAATTTATTTATATATTTTTTATTAAACTTTTTGTTTTTATAAACTAAACAATGGATAAATTTGATAATTTAGTTACAAAAATGTTTTAAGTACGTGTAGGTTAAATTCTGAAAAATATAAATATTTTTTCCAAAATTCTTAATTAGAAGATTTTGAGTATCAAAAAGTTTTAATTTTTTAAAAATTTTCAATGAAAGTAATATCAGTTAATCATCCGTTAAGTTCCATATGTCATTTAAAAGGTTTACTGAAATTAGTGATATATGATACGTACCCCATTATCATCTTTGTTGTAACACCTTATCTTATTGGAATCCATAATGATATCATACTTTCTTATTAATCTACCACACAGTACATTTATTATATCAAATAGTACAAGTAAATAATGCATATTATTTTATTTATAAAAATGTGTGGTACTTATATCAATTCCCTGAGCTTATACTTCGATCCTTCAATTTCTTCTTCGTATCCCTTTCTTTCAACTCTGGACTTAACCATCTTATTTTCATACTAATCATTCGGTAGCCGCGGGTCAATCCATGTGAAGTAGTCGCACTTTCTTCCAAACTTATAATTAGGGCAACCAAGAAATCTCCTACGTGGTGGGTTTATTTGAGGTCCATAAAGTCCGTCTTCTTGCTCCATCACCACATAAACAACGAGCAACACCTTCCCAGATATATTAAATATTCAAATGTGTTAATTTGAGGAACATGTACCAATATCAACGGATTAAAATGTAAGGATTCATAAGATTTGGGGGAAAGGAAGGGAGAAAGAGTTTTATAAATGGTAAAAAAAATTTGATTTTAATGGGGGAAAGCAATTTCACTGCCACATTAGATGTCCATGTGAACCTTTTAACAATGCAGGCATGCCTACATGGAACGTAACAGATGACTATTACTTTTATTAAAATTTTTTGAAAATTGTTTTTTTAATAGTCAATACCTAAGTAGGTTTCCCTAATTAGAAATTTCGGGTAAAAAGGTTCTATTTTAAGATCTATCGTTATAAACAATTACAATATATAATAATAAGAGTTTGATTACTTTAAATGCATTTGTCTACTATTTAAATGATAGCATTAAATATAAATATGGTATCCACAAGATAAGGTTTATTAGTATAGACTAAAAGGAGACACGTGTCGATTTATTAGAACGACGAGTTAGTTGTTAGCGATCGGGTAAACATTGTAACATCCAAGTGGGCTGTATGTAGACCCCTATCCATAATCAACGTTCCCTTGTCACCACCCATTAAGGGAAACCCTTCGGGATACCACTCTCAAAGGGAAACCCCTTATAAAAGACTAGAGCCCATGATCAACATTCCTTTGTTACCACCCATTAAGGGAAACCCTTAGGGATACCACTCTGAAAGGGAAACCCCTTAGAAAGACTCGAGCCTAAGATAAGGGAAAACCCATCCCCCACACTACAACATATGGATGGCCAATCCTCTTAAAAGGATTGGTTGGGCCACGTGTCGACTAAATTTTACATTGTGTGTTGATCAACTGATACTTAAATCCTATTTTAGTATACTGGTAGATATATATATATGTATATGTGCGCGCTTTTTCCTCTTTATTTCACTCCTTGTTGCACCAGATTGTCAATAATATCATGATTCGATCACCATTTGCTATTGTATAGATATTGATGAGTGTAAAGTCGGAACTCATAATTGCAAAGGTGAATGCATTGATGCTCCTGGAAACTATACATGCCCTTGTCCAAATGGTAAACCTGGAGAATACAGGAAAGATGTAAATACTTGCAGTGCAGATGAATTACCCATTATACAGATTTTCGTAGGTAAGTAAAGTCCATGATAGTTAAGTGTTATGTGTTAGGTGTGATAATATATAGAGTAAAATTACTCATTATAAGTAAATGCTTCTTGTTGCAGGTACCTTAGTTGCGGGATTATTTCTGATTTTACTCTTTACGTGGATATACGTGGGACTCAAAAGGCGTAAGAGTTTGATTCTTAGAGAGAAGTTCTTTAAAGAAAATGGTGGAATAATGTTGCAACAAAAAATTTCTAGGGATGAGGGTCCTCAAATTCAAGCTAAACTCTTCACAGTAAAAGAGCTTGAGAAGGCTACCAACAACTATGATCAGAGTAGGATTATTGGAAAGGGTGGCTTTGGCACAGTGTTTAAAGGATATCTGCCTGGTGATAGAATAGTTGCCATAAAAATGTCCAAGATAGTAGATCAAACCCAAACTCAAGTTGAACAATTTATCAATGAAGTGTTTATCCTTTCCCAAATCAATCACAGAAATGTGGTGAAGTTGATTGGTTGTTGTCTGGAAACGGAAGTCCCTTCATTAGTTTACGAATTTATTCCAAATGGCACCCTCTTTGATCACCTCCATAATGAATGCAAGTCGAAGGCTATTAATTGGGACATCCGACTAAGAATAGCAACAGAGACAGCTGGAGCACTTTCACATTTACACTCTGGAGTGTCTGTCCCAATCATTCATCGAGATGTCAAGACAATGAATATACTTTTAGATAGTAGCTATGTAGCAAAAGTAGCTGATTTTGGAGCATCAAGGCTAATTCCTATGAATCAGGATAAATTGGCGACAATGGTGCAAGGAACGCTAGGTTACTTGGATCCAGAGTACTTTCAAACAGGCCAGCTCACTGAAAAGAGTGATGTTTATAGTTTTGGGGTAGTACTGGTGGAACTTTTAACCGGAAAGAAGATTGTTGACTTCAATAAGCCCGAGAATGAAAGACAAATAACCAAATCTTTTTTAGCGTCTTTAGAAAATGAGACTCTATTTCAGGTTCTTGATGAAAAGTTGCAACTAAACGAAGTTCCAGATCACGAGATCATCTTAGTTTCAATGCTTGCAAAAAGATGTTTACACCTCAAAGGTAACGAAAGGCCTACCATGAAAGAAGTGGCATCAGAGCTAGAACGCATATCGGCGCCATCAGTGATTGACAAACATCCATCCGTAACAAGTACTTCAAAAGAAGAAGAAACTACATGTTTGCTTAATGGAGCAAGTGGAGACTATGAAGACATTGATGGCACCGATACAAGCTCATTAGAATTTCATAGCATGAAGGCGTCTCTTCCAAAGTAGACGGTCTAATCAACATTTTTACGTACTTTTGGTTTACTATATGTATGTGTGTCATCATGTAAATTGTGTGGTTTAGATGGTCTCCGTCAGGAATTGTCTCAAGTTGACCAAATTATCCATATGTGCTATATGTTTGGCGAAAATCATGAATCAATCTTCAGGTATTGATCTCATGTGTGGTTGAAAAAATATAGATAGTCACACGTACTCACTATCATTTTGTGATTAGGTTTTGTCTTTATATTTATATATATATATATATATCAATATATGTTCATGCACTTGGTCGTTAATCATGTATTGTTTTCATTATGGGAAGTGATATTCGTATCACCAAACTTAATTAACTTATATATCATACTGTATAAGTATTACAACACACTGTACAAACAGTTAATGCATAAATATAGTAAATCAATCAAACTTAATTAACTTATCATACTGTACAAGTATTACAACACACTGTACAAACAGTTAATACATAAGTGTAGTAAATCAATCAACTTAAGTGGTACGAATATCACTTCCCTTTCATTATGTTATGTATATTTGTTGTTTTGCTTCTAGTGAGAGTGATACACTATTGTGTGTAACTATATAATTGCACAAAGTACGATCTACATTTATAACTTATTTCAACCCTAACGTTTAATAAAATATTAATTTTTTAGTCCATCAACTTATACAACTCAACCTAAGTCACGTACTTCAACCTTTTATACACATACACCATTTAACCTAAACTATTTTTAACTAAATAAAAGATTATGCTTTTTATTATAACAATAAACTTTATTATAAATATTAAAGTTATATTCATTTTTAACTACTTGTGTTACCCGGGCATTGTTTCGAGAAACATAACGTCGCTTTCAGAAACCTTACCCAGGTCAGAGAGACATTCGCTTGTTTCTTGATTAAATGTGTTTCTAAAAATGTATTATATATGTGAAATATAAAAGGAAATGAAAAGTACCATATAAATCATTATAAAAAATAAAACAGGAAATGAATCCGAATACTAAACAACCGAAAGAACGACAATTTTAGTTAAAATTATAAAGCAAAAATAAAAACGTAAAATAAAAAAAGAAACTCATGTTTTTTTGTTAAGTTTTGCGACCGATAGATGATACTAATCTGACACACATATAACATACTCTAACGCCCGTTACAAAAATGAACCTTATTTGCATTAGTTTCTATAACTCTTGTTAGACAGAAAATAGCATCTAGTGATCGTTAACCCTTGTTTTACAAAATGACCTAACTCCCTGGTAGAGAAAAGAATCTGATTTGCAGTCGTTTTTGTTAGTCCCATTAAAGACCCAAACAAAAGTAAAGATCATTTGTGCTTGTTAGAGTTTTTTAGTACTTATTAACGCTATGGGGACTATTATTGCAAGAGATTAAACGACAGAGACTGATATCGCCAATAAGTGAGGCTGTACGGAATTCCAAGCACTGTTAAGTCTGGGATTCGCTGAAGGAAATTTGAAAATTGACATATGTCATCAGCAAGTCTCCTAACAAGTTGTCAGCAGATGAAGAGACGTCTTCAGCGGGATGCATGCTGACCTAAGGCTGTCTTGGCGGGAAATATTCAAACTATGTAAAGACAAAAAGGTCACATGGTGGTTAACTAACTGCAATTTGCCTAGAATGGTAAATGTACATGTTGGGACCAAAACAAGAGTTCTCTCTCTCTCTTACCGTTTGGTATAGAAGACAATAGGCACATGATTCAAGTACCATGAGCCAATTGGAAGTCGACAACCACCATCAAGTCACAATCCAAGCAGGCTGTGTTGATTCAAGTCTTCCCCTATATAAAGCAACACAGCCACATTGTGTCAAGGGCGTCTGGCCGTCTAAAAGTGTGTATCACTTGTAATGCTTAAGTTTTCTTATCTGTTAGACTTAGCATTATCTTTGTTCTTTTGTATTCGTGTAAGTCAAGTGTAAGATCAACCATGTATTCATCGTTTAATCAATGATACATATGATTATCCTTGCATTGATGTATTACAATTGAACTGAACATTGCTCTTGTTATTTACTTACCTTCTTGATTACTTTCTTTCTCGTATACTAAATTAAACGTTAGTAGTGCATTCGTGGACCATCAAGTGGTATCAGAGCCACCGTTCCTAATTCATTGGAACAAGATCTGTTTACCCTCTTTCGTTTACATTCAAAAATTAATTTTTAACAAGAACTATGTCTTCTGTTCCCAGCCTTGTGAATACACGTGACTTTAGTTACGTGTCAACACCTCCTAAATTCGAGCCCAAAGATTTTGGGTCTTGGAAGGAGAGAATGCTTCTTCACATCGCTGGTGTGGAGCCCTATTTAATGACCATATTAAATGAGGGCCCATATGTGCCGATGTACGTCCAAAGGACTCCAGGAGCTACACCTGAAGCTCCTGAAATTGTCACTGACCTGGTTAAACCAGAGGTTCAATGGACTGATGAAGAAAGAAAGCTGGTAAATCTTGATGCCAGACTTAAAAACATGATTATATTGACTCTTCCTACTGAAATCATGAAACTGGTCATCAAGTATCCCTCCTCAAAGGAAGTTTGGGATAGACTGGTCAGCACCTATGAAGGCTCTGCTGACCTCATTAAAATCAAGAAAATTGACTTAAAAAGAGCTTATGAAAATTTCTTCTCTCTTCCCGATGAAAGTCTTGAGAGCACCTACACTCGCTTTAAAGGGTTGCTCAATGATATGACAAATGTTGGCATTACCCATGATAACTTTGAGGTATGTCACAAATTCATTGATTCTCTTCCTCTTAAGTGGCAAAACTTAAGACAAACTCTTCGTACAACGAAGAAAATCCAAGACTTTGATCTTGAAGAACTTTTTGGTACTCTTCAATTTGAAGAAAGAGCATTGGCTCAAAACATTCGAGCTTCTGCTGATGCCAAAAGGCATGCTGGCTCTTCCTCTTCTACAGTCAGTATTCCTTCTCATCCCATTTCTGACCCTGTTGCTCTCGTCACTACTGAACCCATCGATCTCTATGATGGTGCCAGTACCTCTAATCTTCCAGCATCAATTCAGACTCTCATTAGTGAGCTGGATGAAGAAGAAAAACAAGAAATGTTTAATGACTTCATGGGCTTTGCCCTGGTTGCTGGAAGAAAATACTCTAAAAGGTGGAATAATCGAAAAATGATTACTTCCCTTAAAACTCCTGTTGATAAATCACAGGAAGAATGCTGGAGGTGTGGCAGGAAAGGTCACTATTAGAAGGAGTGTAGAGTCTCTCTGCCCAATTCTGCTATCTCCAAAATTAATCCTCCCAAATCTGCTGATGATTATAGAAACAAATATTATCAGCTGAAGGCCAAGGTTGCTGAAACAGAGGATAAAGTCCCAGCAAAAGGACTGATTGCCTGAGGAACATGATTGGCTGATTCAGATGATTCTGATGACGACGATTATGTTGATGCTATGTGCCTTATGGCACTTGCTGACAGTGATGCTCTGACCAAGGATCAAGTCTCCTCAAGTCAGTGGGTGAACGTCACTGTTAAAAAGGTACACTCTCTTCTCCTCTTCAAATCAAGACAAGACCAAAATCATCGAGTCTTTGTCTTGCGATCTTCAGTTCGTAGAAAGTCTACGTGCTGAACTTCAATCGAAACTTAACTCTGCTGGAGCAGAGTTGAGTGAAAAATCTGAAAAACTTATGAAGTTGAAAAATGTTCATGTTGAACTTCAATCTCATGAGTTGATGACTCAAAAACTTCAACTTGAGAATGTATCTCTCAAGGCTGAAGTTTCAAATCTAAAGAAAATTGTGACCTCCTGGTCAAAGGCTTCAAAATTTCATCATCAATGCTTGAGCGAACAAGTTCCTGCTCAAGTACAAGCAGTTATTGGTGGCAATTTTGATGCTGCTGCCTCCATTGCTGACTCCTTTAAAGATGATGTAAAACCTGAAGTATCCCTTCCTCCATCTTGTTCGACTTCCAACTCACTGGATGAAATGAAGAAGTATTTTGTCAAAGGACAAAATGACTATCACTCTGAGATAGACACCAATTCTTCAGCATCCTCTTGTGATCCCTCTTCTATAAATGTTAAACGTACTAATACTTCTACCAGTACATCTAACATGATCTCCCATCTCCCTATTGTTGGCATGCTGCCACATGAAGGGAGAGTGCAAAATTCTCCTCCAAGAACTTTCAAAGGAGATATCTCAAGTGATGGGTATGTACCTATTACTCCTCAGCCTCTAATTTTAAAAGGTGCTGAGCCTTTTAAAAGAAGCACCATTGCTGCTCCATATGACTATGGTCTCCCTCAGTAGGACCATCATGTCAGTAATCAAAATTCTGGTGCTAAATCTCAACTTGAACCTTCTCGTACTAAGTTAGATCAAGTAAAGAGAGGGGTCAGGTTCGCTGATAATAGACACCAGCAGGTACCTCCCACAAAGGGGGTATATGCTGATGTTGTATCTCATTCCTTACCCTCAAAAGCAAATCTTAGGCATGTAACTCCAAAAAGGGGAAGGCAGCCCTCTCTGAATAGATCGGACACTCCTCAGCGAGGACACTTCCCTCATCAGCAGGTAAGACCTATAACACCTCAGCGAGGATATTTGCCTCATCAACAAACTAGATCTATTACTCCTCAAAGAGGACAAGTGCCCTCTCAGCACTGTCAATCCTCTATTTCCAACGAGTATCTACCTCATAGGCAAATGAGGTCGATCACTCCAAAGCGTCAAGTCAGATCCTCTACTCCTATTCGTAAGAATCTGCCTCAGCAGGGTTCCTCCTCTTCTCACCCTGCTAGGAAGCAAGCATGGACCACGATTAGAGGACATTTGCCTTCTCAAAATCAAAATTGTGACTCCATACTTGGTCCTGTTCCTCAAATGCCCCCTCCTATGGCTAGACAAAGAAATAAGTCCAAGTCTAAGCAAAAGAGCAAGACTTCCTTTTCCTCTTCTCCTCAAATAAATGAACTCACTCAGCGAGTGAATGATCTTTCATCTCAACTGAGGGATTTTCTCATTCAAAGTCATGGCAATTCTCTGACAATAAATGTTATCTCTGTTGCAGTAGAGGACATGTTGCTTCTGAATGTGTTCTATTCTTCCTAAAGATGCTCCAGCAGCTGTATATGAACCTAAAATCCCTTCAGCTGCTGAAACATCTTCCTCTTCTAACAGGATCAGTGAGAACCTCTCTACTGAACCTGTTATCAGTGACTCTTCCTCTTACACAACTACAAGTATTGCTGACTACATTGCTGCTCAGCGCATTGAAATTCCCCATTCTCAAAGGGTTGTTTCAAATGCATGGGGGCAACCCTTAATGCTGGTTGAATACAGTGCTCCTGAAGTTGTGAGCAGCTTTGCTTACGTTCATAGCAATGAAACCAGCATCTTGCCCTCAAATGAAGAAAATCCTATCCCTGTCTCAGTAGGAAATCACCTCACTCTGGTAGATGCTCTCTCTATAGAGCCTACCTCTTCTGAATTTACTTCAGAAAATCCTGCTGACATAGGTTTGAATGAATAAAGATCCTTATCCTTTTCTCATCCATGCAGGGCTCGCTAGGTAAAGGAGTGTGGTATTTGGACAGCGGATGTTCGAAACACATGACAGGTTCAAAATCCCTGCTGGACAACTATATTGAGGCACCAGGTCCTACAGTGGTTTTTGGTGATAACTCCACTGGTCAGACTGAAGGATATGGTCTTCTCTCAAATGGCCTCATAAAATTCTCAAAAGTTGCTTATGTAAATGGATTAAAGCATAATCTCATTAGCATAAGTCAACTATGTGATGCTGACTACAAAGTAATTCTTGATAAGCATCAAGGCACTATAGTAAATATCAACAAGGAAGTTGTCTTGGTTGCTCCAAGAAAAAGAGATGTATATCTTGTTGACTTCACCCCTATCAAAACTGATAGTGAGACTTGTTTCTTTGCTAAGTCAGCATCTGAGTTAAATTGGTTATGGCACAAGCGAATGTCGCATGTGAACTTCAAAACCATAAACTCACTGGCCAAAAAGAACCTTGTTCGTGGCCTTCCTCCTCTCTCTTTTGAAAAAGATAGACTATGTGGCGCTTGTGAAAAGGCAATGCCATAGAGCTACCTTTAAATCTAAACAAGCTAACTCTGTTAGGGTTGCTTTCACCTTCTTCACATGGACCTTTTTGGTCCAGTGAATGTCCAAAGTCTAAGGGTAGCAAATACACTTTAGTAATTGTGGATGAATATTCACGATATACCTGGACAGTTTTCCTAAATCTAAGAGTGATGCTGCTGATGAGATCATAAAATTCATTAAGAAAATGGAAAATCTCAACAGCATAAGGGTCAAAGAACTCAGAAGTGATCATGGCACTGAGTTTAGAAACCACACTCTTGAAACTTTTGTGCTGATCAAGGGATCTCACAAAATTTCTCTTCCATAGAACTCTGAGCAAAATGGTGTGCTGAAAGAAGAATAGAAACTTTATAGAGGCAGCACGCACTATGCTCAGTGAGCCTCTCTTACAAATAGATTTTGGGTGAAGCAGTTAACATGCTTGTCACACCAAAATAGATGCTCATTGTCAAAAGACATGACAAAACTGCATATGAAGTTTTGAGAGGAAAGAAACCTCAAATCAAATACTTTCATGTTTTGGATGTCCTGTCTTTATACTCAATAATAAGGATCATTTAGGGAAATTGATCCTAAAGCTGATGATGGTTATTTGTTGGATACATCAATTAGCAAAGCTTTTAGGGTATTCAATACGTCTTCAAAAAGTGGATGAATCAATTCAGTCACTTTTGATGAAAGCTCGTCGCTCTTAAAGATATCCAGCCATCATCCACTGAAGAAATCTTCTATGAGTTCAACCCTCCAATGGAGAATACTGACACTCTTATTGATCCCTGGCGCCCATCGTGAAAGCAGTTCACTGAGGAGTGTTCAGCAGATCCTGAGCTGGAACAAGTTGCTGCTCATATCTATACGATCGAGCCAGTTGAGCCATATTAAGGTCAATTCATGCAGCATCAGCAAAACTAGATCACTGGCTGATGATGTGCAAATGGATGACTTTATGAAGTATTTCATGTGCTTCAGACATGGTGTCTGCTGAGGATACCCATTACTGAAACTTAATTCAGTCAAATGCTCCACTGATCAAGCTTCTGCTCCATCAATTACCATGATCTCTCCTCTATCCTTCTGCTGATCCCATGCAAATATCTTCGTGCCCTCAAGGTTCATCAAGTGTTCCATCACTTAAATGGACTTAGTCACCCTGCTCACAGATTATTGGTGATCCTCAGCAGGCATGTGACTAGATCAGCGACAAGAAACATGTCTTATGTTAATTCTTGTCAATGATCACTCCTAAGAATATTGGAGAAGCCATGGTAGACCCATCTTGGGTCGCTGCCATGCAAGAAGAACTAACTCAATTCCAAAGACAGCATGTTTGGTTCTCTAGTTCCTCTTCCTCCTGGCAAAGAACCCATTGGTACTAAGTGGGTTTATAGGAATAAAATGGATGAAGATGGTATTGTCCTCGCAACAAGGTAGGTTAGTAGCTCAAGGGTACCTTCAAGAAGAAGGAGTCGATATGACGAAACCTTGCACCAGTGGCTAGACTTGAAGCTATACGCTTATTCCTGGCACATGCTGCTTATCGAAACTTCAACATTATATCAAATGGATGTAAAGAGTGCCTTCCTAAATGGCAAACTCGAAGAAGAAGTTTTGTGGAGCAGCCACCTGGTTTGAAGATCTAACCAAGCAAACATGTCTATCGGCTTTAAAAGCATTGTATGGTCTTAAACAAGCTCCAGAGCTTGGTATGACACTCTCTCCGAATTTCTTCTCTCATGAGTTTCAGCGAGGATCTATAGACTCCCCTGTTTATCTATAGAAAGGGTGTGTCATGTTCTCTATGTACAGATATATGTCGTGACATAATATTTGGATCCTCCAGTAAGAAACTTTGCAACAATTTTAGCTCACTAATGTCCTCTCATTTTGAAATGAGTATGATGGGTGAGCAACTTCTCTCTCGGTTTACAAATTCGCCAGCTCATGATGGCATCTTCATAAACCAAGAAAAATATATCAGAGACATGCTGGCCAAATTTGATGTCTATAATATCACTACTAAGTCAACTCCATGTCTCCTCCCTAACAATTTCATGCTGACCCTGATGGTAAGCATGTGAATCCCACATTCTATCGTGGAATGATGGCCTTAATGTTATCACAGCGAGTCGTTCCCGACATTATGTTTGCTACTTGATTGTGTGCAAGATATCAAGCATCCCCAAGGGGTAGTCCATCTTCTCGCTGTTCAAACGTATCTTCAAATATCTCAAAGGAACCTCTCTCTTGGTCTCTGGTATCCAAGGAGTCTTCCTTTGACCTAGTTGCATACTCTGACTTGACTATGCTGGTTGCATGTAGATAGGAAAAGTACCAGTGGAGGAGTCAACTGTTGGGGGGGAAGGCTGACTAGTGGTCTAGTAAGAAACAGCATACAGTTTCCATCTACATGTGAACAGAGTATGTGTCAGCAGCACAGTGTTGTGACAAAGTCCTCTGGATGAAAACAAATTGCTGACTATGACTAAATTTTCTAAAATTCCCATTATGTGTGATAACACAAGTGCTATGCTATCACACATAATCCTGTTCAGCATTCCAAAACTAAACATATTGACATTGGTATCACGCATTCGGTGATCATGTCACGAAGGGGATGTTGAAATTTACTTATCCCTACTGATGATCAACTTGTGGACATCTTCACTAAACCTCTAGATGAAAAGAGATTCAAGGTCTCTCAGCAGGTTGGGAGTTTTTAAATGGTGATTTTACAAATTCAACATGATCACTCATGTTTTGTGCTCATTTCATCATTCCTCTGATGAAAATGAGCAGCGACTTTTAGTCAAAGTTATCAGCGGCTCTTCATTCTACTCGCTGATCCTGTTGCTTTGGGAAAAAGCAAAATAAAGGCAATGGAAGCCAAAAGTTTCCATCTAGTCCAGCAGCAAACGGCTGCTGGTAAAGACATCTAAAATCGTTGATCCCTGATGCTTTGGGAAAAAGCATAACAAAAGTAATATGGTGCTAAAAGTCACTATCTAGTCCAGCAGCAACGGCTGCTGGTAAAGACATCTAAAATCCGTGATCCCTGATGCTTGGGAAAAAGCATAACAAAAGTAATAGGGTGCTGAAAGTCCCTATCTAGTCCAGCAAAAACGGATGCTGGTAAACACGTCTAAAAATCCGTTGGTGGTGACAATTTGCCAAAAATGTTAATGCTCTTCAGCGTTAACCTTTTCTTGCAAAGGTGCTGATTAAAACTTGGTAACCAATTTTTTTACAACCCTTCAGTGGA